>NW_027206223.1:537500-607193 GCF_024711535.1 Dipodomys merriami | reverse complement strand
GGTTAGGGTTAGGATGAGGGTTAGGGGAAGCGGTAGAGTTAGGGTTAATGTTAGGATTAGGGTGACGGTTAGGGTGAGGTTAAGGATTAGGGTGAGGGTGATGGTTAGTGTTATGTTTAGGGTGATGGTGAGGGTGAGGGTTAGGGTTAGGGTGAGGGTGAGACTGAGGGTGAGTGTTAGTGTTAGGGTAATGGTTAGTGTTAGGGTTAGTTTGAGGATTAGGGTGAGGTTTTGGGATAAGGTGACCGTTAGGTTTTGACTGAGTGTTAAGTTTAGGGTTAGGGTGAAGGTTAGGGTTAGTGGGAAGTTTAGGGTGATGGTGAGGCTGAGGGTGAGATTTCGGGTTCTCCTGAGGGTTAGGGTTTGGGTGAGGGTTAGGGTTAGGCTGAGGGTTAGTGTGAGGTTGAAGGTTAGGGTGAGCATGAGGGGTAGGGTTAGGATTAGGGTGAGGTTTAGGTTTAGGGATAGTGTTAGGTGAGGGTTACAGGGAGGGATAGGGTTAGGGTTAGGGTGAGAGTTAGGATTACTGTGTGGGTTAGGGTTATGGTTAGAGTGAGGGTAAGGTTTAGGGTTAGGTTTAGTGTGAGGGTGAGGATTAGGGTTAGGTTTAGGGTTATGGGGAGAGTTAGGGTGAGTGTTAGGGTTAGGTTTAGGGTTAAGTTTAAGGTGAGGGTTTCCGTGAGGGTTAGGGTTAGGGCTAGGGTGAGGGTAAGGTTTAGAGTGAGGGTGAGGGTTAGGGTTAAGGTTAGGGTGTGGGATAGGGTGAGGGTTACGGTTAGGTTTAGGGTGAGGGTAAGTGTTAAGGTGAGGGTTAGGGTGAGGTTGAGTGTTAGGGTTAGGGTTAGGGGTAGGGTGAGGATTAGAGTTATGGTGAGGGTTAGTGTGA
Source organism: Dipodomys merriami (assembly GCF_024711535.1). Lineage (NCBI taxonomy): Eukaryota > Metazoa > Chordata > Mammalia > Rodentia > Heteromyidae > Dipodomys > Dipodomys merriami. The sequence continues at coordinate 606,307 of NW_027206223.1, read as the reverse complement.
GGGTTTTGGTTAGTGTTAGAGTTAGGTCTAGGGTAAGTTTTAGGGTGAGGTTGAGGGTTAGTGTTAGGGTAAGTGTTACGGTAAGGGTAAGGATTAGGGTTAGGGTAAGGTTTAGGGTGAGGGTTAGGGTGAGTGATAGGGTGAGGGTTAGTTTGAGGGTAAGAGTTGTGGTGAGGTTTAGGGTGAGGGTGAAGGTTAGTGTTAGGGTTAAGATGTGGTTTAGTGTGAGGGTGAGGATTAGGGTCAGGGTTAGGGTTAGGGTGAGGTTAGGGTGAGGGTTTTGGTTAGTGTTAGGGTTAGGGTGTGGGTTAGGGTGAGGGTGAGGGTTAGTATTAGGGTAGGGGTTAGGGTTACGGTGAGGGTTAGGGTTTGATTGAGGGTTAGAGTGAGCGCTAGGGTGAAGGTGAGGGTTAGCGTTAGGGTTAGGGTAAGAATTGGGGTTAGGGATAGGTTTAGGTTTAGGGTAAATTTTACAGTGAGGGTTAGGGTGAGGGTTAGGCTTCGGGTTAGGGTGAATGTTAGGGTTAGGGGGAAGGTGAGGGATAGGTTTAGTGTGAGGTTTAGTGTGAGGTTTAGTTTTAGGGTTAACGTGAGGGTAAGGGTCAGGGTGAGGGTTAGGATGAGGGTGAGGTTTAGGGTAAGTGTGAGGTTTAGGGTGAGGGTTAGGGGTAGGGGTAGGGTTAGGGTTCGGTTGAGGTTTAGTGTGAGGGTTAGGATTTATGTTAGGGTTAGCGTTAGGGTGAGGTTTAGGGTTAGGATTAGGGTGAGGATTAGAGTGAGGGTGAGTGTTAGCATGAGGGTTATGCTTAGTGTGAGGGTGACGGTTATAGTTAGGGTTAGGGATAGGATGAGGTTTAGGGTTAGGGAAAAGTTTACGGTGAGGGTTAGGGTGAGGGTTATGGTTAGGGTTAGGGTGAATGTTAGGGTTAGGGGTAGGCTGAGTGATAAGTTTTTTGTGAGGTTTAGGGTCAGGATTAGGGTTAGGGTTAAGGTGAGTATAAGGGTTAGGGTGAGGCTTAGGGTGAGGGTGATGGTTAGGGTTAGCATTAGTGTTAGGGTGAGGGTTAGGGTTAGGTTTAGTGTTAGGGATTGGGTTAGGGTGATGGTGAGGGTTAGGGTTAATATTAGGGTTAGTTTGAGGCTTAGCATGAAGTTTAGGTTTAATATTAGGGTTAGGGAAAGGGTGAGGGTTAAGGTTAGGGTTAGGGTGAGGGTTAGAGTTAGAGTTAGGGTTAGATTTAGGGTGAGGGTAAGTGTTAAGGTGAGGGTTAGGGTGAGGGTGATAGATAGGGTTAGAATAAGGGTTAGGGTGAGGTTGAGGTTTATGATTAGCATTAGGGTTAGGGTGAGGGTTCGGGTGACTATTAGGGTTAGGGTTGGGGTGAGTGTGAGTGTAAGGGTTAGGGTGAGAGTGAGGGATAGGGTTGGGTTAGGGATAGAGTGAGGGTTAGGGTGAGGGCTAGGCTTAGGGTGAGGGTTAGGTTGTGGGTGAGGTTGAGGGTGAGGTTTTCTCTTACATAATTTTTGGGTTATGTTTAGGGTTAGGGTTAGGTTTAGGGTTAGGGTGAGGGTTAATATTAGGGTTAGGGATAGGATGAGTATTAGCTTGAGGGTTCGGTTAGGGGTTGGGTGAGGGTTAGGATTAGTGTGAGGGTTAGGTTAAGGGTTAGGCTTAGGGTTGGGGTGAGGGTAAGTGTTAGGGTGATGTTTAGGGTGAGGGTGAGGATTAGGGTTAGGGTTAGGGTTAAAGTGTGAGTTAGGGTGAGGGTTAGGGTTAGGGTTCAGGTGAATGTTAGGGTTAGGGTTAGTGTTAGGGTGTGGGTGAGTGTGAGGTTGAGGGTTAGGGTTAGGGTTAGAGTTAGGGTGAGGGTTAGGGTTATGATTATGGTTAGGGTTAGGGTTAGGTTGAGGATGACGGTGAGGGTGAGGGTTAGTATTTGGGTGAGGGTTAGGTTTAGATTTAGGGATAGGATGAGGTTTAGGGTAAGGGGTGGGGTTAGGTTTACGGTGAGGGTTAGGTTTAGTGTGAGGTTTAGGTTAAGGGTTAGGTTTAGAGTTAGAATGGGGTTAAGGGTTAGGGTGAGAGTTAGGGTGAGTGTAAGGGTTAGGTTTAGGGTTAGAGTTGGGGTGAGGGTTAAGGTGAGGCTTATAGGGTTTGGGTTTGGGTTAGGGTGAGGGTGTGTGTTAGGGTCAGGGATAGGGTGAGGGTTAGGTTGAGGCTAAGAGTTAAGGTGAGGGTTAGGGTGAGTTTGAGGGTTAGGGTTAGGGTTAGGGTGAGGGGTAGGGTGAGGGGTAGGTTTAGGGTTAGGGTTAGGGTGAGGTTTAGGCTGAGGGTTTTGGTTAGTTGTATGGTTAGGTTTAGGGTTAGGGTTAGGTTGAGCGTGAGGGTTTGGGTTAGGTTAAGTGTTAGGGTTAGGTTGAGTGTTGGGGTTAGGTTGAGGGTTACGGTGAGGGTTTGGGTGAGGGTGAGGGTTAGCTTTAGTGTTAGTGATATGGTGATGATTAGGGTTAGGGTTAGGTTTAGGGTTAGGGTAAGGGTTAAGGTGAGGATTAGGGTGAGGGTTAGGGTTAGAGTAGGGAGAATGTTAGGTTTAGTGTTAGGGTGACCTGTAGGTTTAGTGTGAGGGGTAGGTTTAGGTTTAGGGTTTGAATTAAGGTGAGCGTAAGTGTTAGAGTGAGGGTTAGGGTGAGGGTGAGGGTTAGGGTGAGCATTAGGGTTAGGGTCAGGTTTAGGTTTAGCTTTAGGTTTAGGGTGAGTGTTAGGGTTAGTGTGAGAGTTAGGGTGAGGTTGAGGGTAAGGGTTAATGTGAGGGTTAGGTTGAGGTTGAGGGTTAGGGTAAGGGTGAGCTTTATGGTGAAGGTTAAGGTTAGAGTTAGGGTTAGGATTAGGTTCAGGGATAGGGTGAGGGTTAGGGTTAATATTAGGGTTAAGGTTAGGGTTAGGGTTAGGGCTAGGTTGTTGGTAAGTTTTAGAGTGAGGTTTAGGATGAGGGTTAGGGTTAGTTTGAGGGTTAGAGTTAGTGTTAGGGTTAGGGTGAGGGTAAGGATTAGGGTGAGGTTTAGGGTGAGGGTGAGGTTTAGGGCTAGGATGAGGGTTAGGGTTAGTATGAGGGTTAGAGTTAGGGTTAGGGTTAGGGTGAGGGTAAGGCTTAGGGTTACGTTTAGGGTGACAGTGAGGGTTAGTGTGAGGGTTATTGTTAGGTTTAGGGTAAGGTTTATGGTGAGGTCTAATGTGAGGTTGAGGGTTTGGGTGAGGGTGAGAATGAGGGTGAACGTTTCGGTTAGGTAACGGTCAAGATTAGGGTTAGGGTGAGGATTAGGGTGAGGGTCAGGGATAGGAGGAAGTTTAGGGTTAGTGTGATGGTTAGGGTTAGTGTGAGGTTTAGGGTTAGGGTTAGGGTTAGGGTGAGGTTTAGGGTTTGGGTTTGCATTAGGGTTAGGGTGAGGGTTAGGGTGTTTTTGAGGGTTAGGGGTAGGGTTAGGTTTAGTGTTAGGGTGAGGGTTAGGGTTAGGGTTAGGGTTAGGATGAGGGTTAGTGTAAGGGGTAGGGTTAGGGATAGGGTGAATGTTAGGATTAGGGTGACGGTTAGGGCAAGGGTAAGGGTTAGGGTTATGGTGAGGGTTAGGTTTAGGGTTAGGGTTAGTGTGAGAGTGAGGGTTAGGTTAGGGTTAGGGTTAGGGTGAGGTTTAGGGTTAGGGTTAGGGTTAGTGTAAGGGATAGATTTAGGGTGAAGGTTAGGGTTAGGATTAGGATTACGGTTAGGGTGAGGCTTAGGGTTAGGTTTAGGATGAGGGTTAGGATTAGGTTTAGGGTGAGGTTTAGGTTTAGGGTGAGGTCTACGATGAGGATGAGGGTTAGGATGAGTGTGAGAGTGAGGTTGAGGGTTTTGGTTAGGTAAGGGTTAGGGTTAGGGTTAGGGTGAGGATTAGGGTGAGGTTGAGGTTTAGGTTGAGGGTTATGGTTATGGTGAGGGTTAGCATGAGGTTGAGGTTTAGGTTGAGGTTTAGGGTGAGGGTGAGCGTGAGGGGTCAGGTGAGGTTCAGGGTTCGGGTGTCGGCTAGGGTTAAGTTTAGGGTGAGGATTAGGGTGACGGTGAGGGTTAGGATTAAGGTTAGGGTGAGGGTTAGGTTTAGGGTGAGGCTTAGGATGAGATGTAGGTTTAGGGTTAGGGAGAGGGTTAGGGTTAGGGTGAAGGTTAGTGTTAGTTTGAGGGTTAGGGTGAAGGTGAGTTTGAGGTTGATGGTTAGGGTGAGGGTGATGGTGATGGTGAGGGTTAAGGTTAGGATTCGGGTTAGGTTTAGGGTGAGAGTTAGGGTTAGGGTTTGGGTTAGGGTGAGGGTGAGGGTGAGGGTGAGGGTGAGGGTGAGGGTTAGTGTTAGGGTTAGGGTGAGGGTTAGTGTGAGTGTTAGTTTTAGGGTTAGGGTAAGGGTTAGGTTTAGGTTGAGCGTTAGTTTTAGGTTTAGGGTTAGGGTGAAGGTGATGCTGAGGATTAAGGTTAGGGTTAGTGTGAGGATAAGGGTTAGGGTGAGGATTAGCTTGAGGGTTTAGGTTAGAATAAGGTTTAGGGTGAGGGTTAGGATTAGGGTTAGGGTTATGGTAAGGGTTAGGGTTAGGGTAAGGGTTAGGGTGAGGCTTAGGGTTAGTGTTAGGGTTAGGGTGAGGGTTAGGCTTAGGATTAGGGTTAGGGTAAGGGTTAGGGTTAAGTTTAAGGTTAGGTTACGTTTAGGGTTAGTGTGAGGGTTAGGGTTAGGGTGGTGTTTAGGGAGACGGTGAGGGTTAGGGTGAGGGTGAGGTTGAGCGTGAGGTTTAGTGTGAGGGTGAGGGTGAGTGGCAGGGTGACAGTGAGGGTTAGGTTTAGGGTTAGGTTTAGGGTGAGGATTAGGTTGAGGGTGAGGGTTAGGGTTAGGTTGAGGGTTAGGGTTAGGTTTAGGGTTAGGGTGAAGGTTAGGGTGAGAGTTAGGTTTAGGGTTAGGATGAGGGTTAGGCTTACTGTGAGGGTTACGATTAGGGTTTGGGTTAGTGTGAGGATAAGGTTTAGGGTAAGTGTTAGGTTGAGTCTGAGGGTTAGTGTTAGCGTTAGGGTCAGGGTGAGGGTTAGGGTATGGGTTAGGGTTCTTGTTAGGGCTGTGTGAGGGTTAGGTTGAGCGTAAGGATTAGGGTGAGGGTTAGTTTGATGGTGAGGGATAGGGTAATGGTGAGGGTAAGGGTTAGGGTTAGGGTGAGAGTGAGGGTTAGGTTAAGTGTAAGGGTTAGGGTCAGGGTTAGGTTAAGGGTGAGCGTTAGGGTTAGCATTGGGGTTAGGGTTAGGATAATTGTTAGGGTTGGGGTTAGGGTGCAGGTTAGTGTTAGGGTTAGAGTGAGGGTAAGGGTCAGGTTTAGGGTTAGGATTAGGTTTAGTGTTAGGTTGAGGCTGAGGGTGAGGGTGAGTGTGAGTGTGAAGTTTAAGGTTAGGGTTAGGTTTAGGGTGAGGGTGATGTTTTTGTTTAGGAAACGTTAAGGATAGGTGTAGGGTGAGGATTAGGGTGGGGGTGAGTTTTAAGTTGAGGGTTATGGTTAGGGTGAGGGTTAGGGTTAGGGTTAGGGTGAGGGTTAGGGTTAGAGTGATGTTTAGTGTGACGGTGAAGGTGAGAGTGAGGGTTCGGGTGAGGGTTAGGGTTACGGTGAGGGTTAGGGTTAGGGTTACGGTTAGGATTAGGGTGAGGGTAAGGGTTTTATTGACATTTAGTTTGAGGGTGAGTGTTAGGGTTAGGTTTAGGCTTAGGGTGAGGGTTAGGTTGAGGGTTAGGGTTAGGGTTAGGGTGAGGGTTAGGGTGAGGATTAGGGTGAATTTTAGGGTTAGGGTTAGGGTTTGGCTTAGGGTGAGAAGGGGTAGGGTGAGGGTTAGGGAGAGGGTGAGGGATAGGGTTATTGTGAGGGTAAGGTTTAGGCTGAGGCTTAGGTTGAGAATGAGCATTTGTGTTAGCACAGGGTTGGGTTAAGCATGAGGGTTAGGGTTAGGCTGAGGGGTAGTTTTAGGGTTAGGGTTAGGGTTAGGGTGAGGTTAAAGTTTAGGGTGTGGGTGAGGATGAGGGTTAGGGTTAGCCTTAGGGCAAGGGTGAGGGTTTGGGTTAGGGTTAGGGTGAATGTGAGTGTGAGGGTTAGGTTTAGGATTAGGGTTAGGGTTACAGTTAGCTGAGGTTGAGGGTATGAGTGAGAGTGAGGGCTAAGTTTAGGGTTAGAGAAAGGGTTAGGGTTAGGTTTAGGGTTAGTATTAGAGTTAGGGTTAGGATTAGGCTGAGGTTGAGGGTGAGGGTGAGGGTGAAGGTGAAGTTTTAGTTTTAGGGTTAGAGTTACGGTTAGGTTGAGCACTAGGATGAGGGTGAGGGTTAGGATTAGCATTAGGGTTAGGGGGAGGCTTAGGGTGAGGGTTGAGTGTTAGGTTTAGTGTTAGGGTGAGGGTGAGGGTTAGGGTTAGTTTGAGGATGAGGGTCTGGGTTAGGATTAGGGTTAGGGTTACATTTTGGGTTAGGGTGATGGTGAGGGTTAGAATTAGGATTAGGGTTAGGGTTAGAGTTAGGTGAGAGTGAGGGTGAGGGTTAGGGTTTGGGTTAGAATTATAGTGAGGGTGAGCAGGAGGGTTAGAGTTAGGACTAGGATTATAATTATGGTTAAGGATAGGGTGAGGGTGAGGGTGAGGCTTAGGGTTAGGATTAGGTTTAGTTTTAGTGTGAGGAACAGGGTGAGGGTGAGGGTTAGGGTGAGGGTGAGAAGGAGGGTGGGGGTTAGGGTGAGCTTTAGGGTTAGGCTTAGGGTGAGGGTTACGGTAGGTTTAGGTTATGGCTGACGTTTAGGTATAGGGCAAGTGTTAGGGTTACGGTGAGGGTGAGGGTTAGGGTGATGGTGAGGGTTAGACTTAGGGTTAGGTTGAGGTTTAGGGTTAGGGTTAGGGTTAGTGTAAGGTTAAGAGTTAAGGTGAAGGGTAGGATTAGGGTTAGGATTAGGGTTAGGATGAGGGTGAGGGTGAGGGTTATGGTTAGGGTTAGGATTAGGGTGAGGGTTAGGGTTAGGGTAAGGCTTAGGGTTGGGGTTAGCATAAGGGTGAGTGTGAGGGTGATGGTTAGGGTTAGGTTTAGGGTGAAGGTGAGGGTAAGGGTTAGGGTTAGGGTTAGGGTGAGGGTGAGGGTTAGGGTTAGGATTAGGTTTAGGGTTAGGTTTAGGATGAGGGATAGGATGAGGGTTAGAGTTAGGGTTAGTGTGAGGGTTAGGGTTACGGTTAGGGTGAGAATAAGGTTTAGGGTGAGGGTTAGATTGAGTTTGAGGGTTAGGGTTAAGGTGAGGTTTAGGGTGAGTTTTAGGATTAATGTAAGGGTTAGGGTTAGGGTGAGAGTAAGGGTTATAGTGAGAGTTATTGTGAGGGTGAGCGTTAGGGTTAGGGTTAGGGTAAGGGTTAGGGTGAGCGTTAGGGTGAGGGTTTGGGTTCGGGTTAACATTAGGGTTAGATTGAGGGTGAGGGTTAGGGTGTAGGTTAGGGTTAGGGTTAGGGATAGGGTGAGGATTAGGGTTAGTGTGAGGGTGAGGTTCTGGGTTAGGGTTAGGTTTATGGTTAGATTTAGGATGAGGGTGATGTTGAGGGTTAGATTTAGGATTAGCGTTAGGGTTATGGTTAGGGTTAGGGTGAGGGTGAGGGTAAGGCTTAGAGTTATGGTTAGGGTGAGGTTTAGGTTTAGGGTGAAGGCTATGGTGAGTGTGAGGGTTAGAGTGAGTGTGACGGTGAGGGTGAGGGTTTTGGTTAGGTAAGGGTTAGGGTTAGGGTTAGGGTGAGGATTAGGGTGAGATTGAGGTTTAGGTTGAGTGTTAGGGTTAGGGTGAGGGTTAGGGTGAGGCTAAGGGTAAAGGTGATTATTCGGGTTCGGGTGAGGGTGAGGGTTTGGGTGAGGTTGAGTGTTCTTGTGTGGGTTAAGGTTAGGTTTAGGGTGAGGGATAGGATGACATTGAGGGTTAGGGAGAGGGTGAGGTTTAGGATTAGGGTTAGGGTGAGGGTTAGGTTTAGGGTTCGGGTTAGGGTGAGGGGTAGGGTTATGTTTAGGGAGAAGTTTAAGGTTACGGTGAGGGTTTGGGTTCGTTTGAGGGTTAGGGTGAAGGTGAGTTTGAGGTTGAGGGTTAGGTTGAAGGTGATGGTGACAGTGAGGGTTAGATTTAGGATTCGGGTTAAGGTTAGGGTGAGGGTTAGGTTTATGGTTAGGGATAGTGTGAGGGTGAGGGTGAGGCTTAGTGTTTGGGTTAAGGTTAGGTTTATGTTTAATGTGAGGGCTACGGTGAGGGTGAGGGTTAGGGTGAGTGTGAAGGTGAGGTTGAGGTTTAGGGTTAGGGTGAGTCTTAGGGTTAGGTTTAGGGTGAGGCTTATGGTTAGGGTGATGTTTAGGGTGAGGGTGAATGTGAGAGTGAGGCGGGTGAGGGTCAGGGTTAGGGTGAAGGTTAAGGTTAGGGTTAGCATTAGGGTTAGGGTGAGACTTAGGGTGAGGGTTTAGTGTTAGGGTTAGGGTGAGGGTGAGGGTGAGGGTTAGGGTGAGGGTGAGGGTGAGGTTTTCGGTTAGTGTGGGGGTTAGAGTTACAGTGAGGATGAGGGTGAGTTTGAAGGTTAGGATTAGGGTTAGCGTTAGCGATAGGATGAGGGCGAGGTTGAGGGTTAGTGTGTTTTTGAGGGTTAGGGATACCGTTAGGGTTAGTGTTAGGGTGAGGGTTAGGGTTAGGGTTAGGGTTAGGATGAGGGTTAGGGTAAGGGTTAGGGTTAGGGTTAGGCTGAATGTTAGGATTAGGGTGAGGGTTATGGTAAGGGTAAGGGTTAGGGTTAGGGTGAGGTTAAGGATTAGAGTGAGTGTGAGGGTTAGGGTTAGTGTTAGGGTTAGGGTGGGGTTTAGGGTTATGGTTGTTTAGGGTGAGGGTTAGGGTGACAGTGAGCGTTAGGGTGAGGGTGATGGTTAGGATAAGGGTTTGGGTGAGGTTTAGGGTTAGGGTGAGAATTAGGGTGAGGGGTAGGGTTAAGGTTAGGGAGAGGGTTAGGGTTTGTGTGAGGGTTAGGGGTAGGGTTAGAGTTAGGTTTAGTATGAGGATAAAGGTTAGGGTTAGCGTTAGGGTAAGGGTTAGGTTTAGGGTGAGGGTCAGGGTTAGGGTTTGGGTGAGGGTGAGTTTTAGGGTGAGCGGTAGGTTTAGAGTTAGGGTAAGGGTTAGGGTTAGGGTGAGGGTTACGTTTAGGGTTAGGGTGAGGGTTTGGCTGAGGGTTAGGTTTAGTGTGAGGATAAGGGTTAGGGTGAGGATTAGGGTTAGGGTGAGAGTTAGGGTAAGGGTTAGGGTTAGGGTGAGGGTTACGTTTAGGGTTAGGGTGAGGGTTTGGCTTAGGGATATGGTTAGGGTGAGGGTTAGGGTTAGGGTTAGGGTAAGGGTTTTGTTTAGGGTGAGGGTTAGGGTTAGGTTGATTTTTAGGGTGTCAGTGAAGGTTAGGGTGAGAGTGAAGTTCAGCGTGAGGGTTAGGGTTAGGGTGAGGGTGAGTGTGAGGGTGACGGTTAGGGTTAGGTTGACGGTTAAGGTTAGGTTTACGGTGAGGGTAAGGTTTAGGGTTAGGATTAGGGTTAGTGTAAGGGTTAGGCTGAGCGAGAGGGTGAGGTTGAGGGTGAGGTTGAGGGTGAGGGTGAGGGTTAGGGTCAGTGTTAGGGTTAGACTGAGGGTTAGGGTGAGGGTGAGTTTGAGGGTCAGGGTGAGGTTGAGGGTGAGGTTGAGGGTGAGAGTTAGGATTAGGCTTCCGGTTTGGGTGAGGGTGAGGGTGAGGTTGAGGTTTAGGGTTAGGGTTAGTGTTAGTGTTATTGTCAGGGTTATGGTTAGGGTTAGGATTAGGGTGAGAATTAGGGTGAGGGTTAGCATGAGGATTAGAGTTAGGGTTATGGTTAGGGTGAGGGTGAGGGTGAGGGTTAGGTTTAGGGTTAGTGTTAGGGTTAGGATGAGGGTTAGGCTGAGGGTTAGAGTTAGTGTTAGTGTGAGGCTTAGGTTTAGGGTTACAGTTAGGGTGAGGGCAAGGGTTAGGGTGAGGGTTAGGGTGAGTTTGAGGGTTGATGTTAGGGTGAGGTTTAGGGTGAGTTTTAGTGTTAATGTTAGGCTTAGGGTTAGGGTGAGGGTAAGGGTTATAGTGAGAGTTATTTTGAGGGTGAGGGTTAGGGTTAGGGTGAGGGTTAGGGTAAGGGTTTGGGTTCGGGCTAGCATTAGGGTTAGGTTGAGGGTGAGGGTTAGGGTGAGGCTTAGGGTTAGGGTGAAGGATAGGGTTAGTTTAAGGGTTAGGGTGAGTGTTTGGGTGAGGGTTTGGTTTAGGTTTAGGGTTAGGGTGAGGATTAGGATGAGGGTAAGATTTAGGGTGAGGTTTAGGGTGAGGTTGAGTATTTAGGTTAGCATTAGTCTTAGTGTGATGGTTAGGGTTAGGTGTAGCATTAGGGTTAGTGTTAGGATTAGGTTAAGGTTTAGGATTAGGGTTAAGGTGAGGGTGATGTTTAGGGTTAGAATTAGGTTTATGGTTAGGGTTAGAGTGAGGGTGAGGGTGATGGTTAAGTTTAGGATTAGGTTTAGTGTTAAGGTGAGGCTGAGGTTGAGGATGAGGTTGATGCTGAGGGTTGGGTTAGGGTTAGGCTTAGGGCGAGGGCTAGGCTGAGGGAGAGGGTTAGGGTGAGGGTTAGGGTGAGGGTGGGGTTTTAAGTTAGGAAAGGGTTACAGTTAGGTTTTGGGTGAGGATTAGGCTGAGGGTGAGGTTGAAGGTGAGGGTTAGGGTTAATGTGAGGGTTAGGGTGAGGGTTAGGCTGATGGTTAGGGTTAGGATTAGGGTTAGGGTTAGGCTGAGGGTGAGAGTGAAGGTGAGGGTGAGGGTTAGGTTGTAGGTGAGGGTTAGGGTTAGGGTGAGGGTTAGGGTGACGGTGTGGGTTAGGTTGAGGGTTAGGATTAGTGTGAGGGTTAGGATTAGTGTTAGTGTGAGGAAAAGGGTTAGGGTGAGGATTAGGATGAGTGTAAGAGTTAGCATAAGGTTTAGCCTTAGGGTTAGGGTGAGGTATAGGGTTAGAGTTCCGGTTAGGTTTAGGATGAGGTTTATGGTTGGGGTGAGTGTTAGGGTTACAGTTAGGGTGAGTGTGAGGGTGAGGGTGAGGGTGAGGGTTAGGGTTAGGGTGTGGATCAGGGTTAATTTTATGGTGAGGGTAAGGGTTAGGGTGAGGTTTAGGGTGAGGGTTAGGATTACGGTGAGGGTTAGGGTGACTTTGAGGGTTAGGGTGACAGTGAGGGTTAGAGAGGGTGAGGTTTAGGTTTAGTGTTAGCGTTAGGGCGAGGGTTAGGGTCAAGGTTAGGATTTGGGTGACGGTTAAAGTGAGGATTAGTGTTAGGTTTAGGTTTAGGGTTAGTGTCAGGATTAGGGTTAATGTTAGGTTTATACTGAGATTAAGGGTTAAGGTGAGTGTTAGGCTGATGGGTAGGTTTAAGGTAAGGGTGAGGGAGAGGGTGAGGGTAAGGATTAGGGTGAGGGTTATGGTGAGGGTGAGGCTCAGGGTTAGCATTAGGGTTAGGGTTTGTGTTAGAATGAGGGGTAGGGTTAGGGTTCAGGTGAGGATGAGGGTTAGGGTTAGCATTAGGTTTAGGGTTAGGGTGAGGATGAGGGATAGGGCTAGTTTTAGGGTGAGTGTGAGTGTGAGGGTTAGGGATAGGGGTAGGGTGAGGGTTAAGGTTAAGGTGTTGGTTCCGGTTAGGGTGAGGGTGAGGCTAAGGATTAGGGTGAGGTTTAGGGTGTGAGTGAGGGTTAGGGTTTGAATTAGAGTTAGTGTTAGGGTTAGGGTGAGGGTGAGGGTGAGGGTTAGGTTTAGGGTTAGGGTTACGGTTTGGATGAGGGTCAGGATGAGGGTGAGGGTGAGGGTTAGTTTTAAGGATAGGGTTAGGGTTAGGGATAGGATTAGTGTAAGGGTGAGTGCTAGGGTGAGGGTGAGGGTTAGGGTTTGGTTAGGGTGACGGTAATTGTTAGGGTGAGGGGTAGTGTGAGGGTTAGGGTTAGGGTGAGGGTGAGGGTTAGGTTTAGTGTGAGGGAGTGGGTTAGGATTACGGTTAGTGTTAGGGTAAGGTTAAGGGTTACAGTGAGGGTTAGAGTGAGAGTGAGGTTTAGGTTTAGCGTGAGTGTGAGGCTGAGGGTCAGAGTGAGGGTTTGTATTAGAGTTAGGATTACATTTGGGGTGAGGGTGAGGGTTATGTTTAGCGTTAGGGTGAGGGTTAGTTTTAGGGTGATGTTTAGGGTGAGGGTGAGTGTAAGGGTGAGGGTGATGGTTCGGGTGAGGTTGAGGATTAGGGTGTGGATGAGGGTTAGGGTGAGGGTGAGGGTTAGGGTTAGGTTTAGGCTGTGGGTTAGGGTTAGGATTAGGGTGAGGGATAGGGTCAGGGTTAGGGTGAGGTTAAGGGTTAGTGTGAGGTTTAGGGTTAGGTTTAGGGTAAGTGTGAGGATATGTGTTATGGTGCGGGATAGGGTTATTGTTAGGGTTAGGGTTAGGGTGATGGTTATTGTTAGGGTTAGGGTTAGGGTTAGGATGAGGGTTAGGGTTAGGGTAAGTGTTAGGGTTGGTGTTAGGGTAATTGTGAGTGTGAGGGTGATGGTTAGGGTTAGGTTTAGGTGAAGTTGAGGGTTCGGATTAGGATTAGGTTTAGGGTTAGGCTTAATGTGAGGGTGAGGGTGAGGGTGAGGGTGAGGGAGAGGTTTAGCGTTAGGTTTAGGGTTAGGGTGAGAGTGAAGATTAGGTTGAAGTGAGGGTTCGGGTTTGGGTGAGGGTTAGGTTGATGGTGAGGGTAAGGGTGAGCGTGAGGTTTAGGTTTAGTGTTAGCTTTAGAGTGAGGGTTAGGATAAGGGATATTATTAGAGTGAGTGTTAAGGTGAGGGTTAGGGTTAGGGTTAGGGTGAGCGTGAGGAGTAGGTTTAGGTTTAGTGTGAGGGTGATGGTGAGGGTCAGGGTTAGGGTTTATGGTTCGGGTTAGGGTAAGGGTTAGGATTATGGTAAGTGTGAGGGCTATGGTGAGGATGAGGGTTAGGGTTAGGTTTAGGGTGATGGTTAGGGTTACGGTGAGGGATAGGGTTAGGGTTAGTGTGAGGGTGAGGGTTAGTTTTAGTGTGAGGGTTAGGGTTTGTGTTAGGTTTAGGGTAAGATTAAGTTTTAGGATGAGGTTTAGGGTAAGAGTGAGGGTTAGGGTTAGCGTGAGTTTAAGGGTGAGGGTTAGGGTTATTGTTAGGGTTAGGGTGAAGGTGAGGGTTATGTTTAGGGTTAGGGTGAGGGTTAGGGTTAGGGTGATGTTTAGGGTGAGGGTGAGGGTTAGGGTGAGATTGAGGTTTCATGTGAGGGTGAAGGTTAGGGTGAGGGTGAGGTTTACGGTTAGGGTTAGATTTAGGGTGTAGTTTAGGGTTAGGGTTAGGGTTAGGATGATGGTTAAGTTTGTGTTTAGGGTAAGGGTGAGGGTGATGGTGAGGATTAGGGTTAGGTTTAGGGTGAGTGTGAGGGTTAGGTTTAGGATTAGTGTTAGTATGATGATGAGGGTGAAGTTTACAGTTAGTGTTAGCTTTCGGGCGAGGGTGAGGTTTAGGTTTAGGATTAGGGTTAGGGTTAGGTTTCGGCTTAGGGTGAGAGTAAGGGTGAGGGTGAGATTTAGGGTGTGGTTGAGGGTTAGGTTTAGGGTGAGGTTTAGGGTGACGGTGAGCATTAGGTGAGGGTGAGATTTAGGTTTAGTGTTAGAGATAGGCTGAGGGTTAAGATCAGGGTCAGGATTAAGGTGAGGGTTAGGGTTAGGGTTAGGTTTAGGTTTAGAGTTAGTGTGAGGATTAGGTTTAGGGTGAGAGTAAGCGTTAGGGTGAGGGTTAGAGTGAGGGTGAGGGATAGTTTTAGTGTTAGTGTTAGGGTGAGAATGTGGGTGAGGGTTAGGTTTCGGGTTAAGGTTAGGGTGAGGATTAGGGTGAGGGCAAGTGTTAGGGTTAGGTTTAGGTTGAGGGTGAGGGATAGGGTTGTGGTGAGGTGAGGGTGAGGGTGCGTGTGAGGGTTAGGGTTAGCTTTAGGGTGAGGGTGAGGTTTAGTTTTATGGTGAGGGTGAGGGTTTAGTTTAGGTAAGGGTTAGGGTAAGATTACGGTGAGAATTTGGATGAGGTTGAGGGTTAAGGTGATCGTTAGGGTTGGGGTGAGCGTTAGGGTTAGGATTAGGGTGAGGGTTATTGTTAGGGTGATGTTTAGGGTGAGGGTGAGGGTGAAGGTTCGGGTGAGGGGGAGGGTTAGGTTTAGGGTGAGTGTGAGTGTTATAGTTAGGGTTAGGGTTAGGGTGATGGTGAGGGTTAGGGTTAGGGTGAGTGTGAGGTTGAGGGAGAGGGTGAGGCTTAGGGTTAGGGTGAGGGTTAGTATTAGGGTTAGGGTTAGGGTGAGGGTGAGCGTTAGGGTGAGAGTGAGGTTTCGGGTGAGGTGGAGGGGGAGTGGGAGCGTTATGGTTAGGGTTCTGGTTGGAGTTATGGTGAGAGTGTGGATGAGGGTTAGGTTTAGGATTAGGGTTAGGGTTAGACTGAGGGTGAGTGTGAGTGTGAGGGTGAGGGTGAGGGTTAGCGTTAGGGTGAGGGTTAGGTTTAATGTTAGGGTAGGGTTTGCATGAGGCATATGGTTAGTGTTAGGTTTAGGATGAGGGTTAGGCTGTGGGGTAGGGTTAGCGTTAGGGTGAGGGTTAGGGTTAGTGTGACTTTTAGGGTTAAGTTTAGGGTCAGGGTTAGGATTAGGGTTAGGGTGAATGCTAGGGTTTGGGTTAGGGTGAGGGTGAGGTTTAGGGTTAGGGATAGGGTTAGGGTGAGGTTAGGGTGAGGGCTAGGGTGAGTGTGAGGGTTAGGATTAGGGTTAGGGATAGGGTGAGAATTAGGTTTAGAATTAGGGTTAGGGTTTGGGGTAGGGTTAGGGTGAGGGCGAGGGTGAGTGTGAGGGTTAAGGATAGGTTTACGATAGGGTGAGGATTAGGGTTAGGGTTTGGGTTAGGGTGAGGTTTAGGCTGATGTGTAGGGTTATAGTTAGGGTGAGGGTTAGGTTTAGTGGGAGTGTTAGGGTTAGGATTAGGGTTAGGGTTAGTGTGAGGGTTCGGGTGAGGGTTCAGGATAAGGTGTGGGTTACAGTTAGGGTTAGTGTGAGGACTAGGTTTAGGGGTACTGTTAGGGTTAGGGTTAGGGTGAGGGTCAGGGTTAGATTTAGGGTGATTGTGAGGGTAAGGGTTAGGGTTAGTGTTAAAGTTAGGGTGAGGGTTCGGGTTAGTGTGAGGGTTAGGGTTAGGGTTAGGGGGAGGGTGAGGGTTAGGATTAGAGTTAGGGTTAGGATTAGGTTTAGGGTGAGGTTGAGGTTTAGTGTTAGGGTGAGGGTTAGATTTATTGTTAGGGTTAGGGTTCGGTTGAGGATGAGGGTGAGGTTGAGGGGTAGGTTTACGTTAGGGTTAGGCTTAGGCTGAGGGTGAGGGTGAGGATGAGGTTGATGTTTATTGTTAAGTTTAGGGTGAGTGTGAGGGCTAGGGTGAGGGTGAGGGCTAGGGTGAGGGTGAGGTTGAGGGTGTCGTTTACTTCAGGCTTAGGGTTAAGCTGAGATTATCGTTAGGGTGAGGGTTATGGTTAGGGTTAGGGTGTGGGTTAAGGTTAAGGTGATGTTTAGGGTGAGGGTTAGGGTGAGAGTTAGGGTGAGGTTTACGGTTTGTGTTAGGATTAGGGTTAATGTGAGGGTGAGGTTTAGGGTTAGAGTTAGGGTTATGGGGAGGGTGAAATTGAAGGTCAGGTTTAGAGTTAGTGTTAGTGTTAGGGTTAGCATGAGGGTTAGGTTGAGGTTTAGGGTTAGGGTTAGGATTAGGGTTAGGATGAGCGTTAGGCTGAGGGTTAGGGTTAGGGTTAGTGTGAGGCTTAGGGTTAGGTTATGGTTAGGGTTAGGGTTCGGTTAGCGTGAAGGTTAGTTTTAGGTTTAGGGTTAGGATAAGGTTTAGGGTGAGGGTTAGGGTTAGGGTTAGTGTGAGGGTTAGGTTTAGGGTTAGGGTTAGGGTGTGGACTATGGTGAGGGTGAGGGTTAGGGTGTGGTTTAGGGTTAGGGTCAGGGGTAGGTTGAGTGTTAGGATTAGGGTTAGGCTGAGGGCGAGAGTGAGGTTGAGGGTGAGGGTTAGGGTTAGAGTGAGAATTAGAGTGAGGGAGAGGGGGAGGGGGAGAGTTTGGTTTAGGGTTAGATTTAGTTTTAGTGTGAGGGTTAGGATTAGGGTAGCACTAGCTTTAGGCTGAGTGTGAGGGTGAGCTTGAGGTTGAGGTTGAGGTTTAGGGTTAGAGTGAGGGTTAGGTTTAGGGGTAGGTTTAGGGTGACAGTTAGGGTTAGGGTTAGGGTTAGGATGAGCGTTAGGCTTAGGGTAAGGTTTAGGGGTAGTGTGAGGTTTAGTGTGAGGGTTAGGTTTAGGGTTAGGGTTAGGGTGAGGTTTAGGGTGAGAGTGAGGTTGAGGGTTTAGTTTAGGTAAGGCTTAAGGTAAGTTTAGTTTGAGGATTAGGGTGAGGTTGAGGGTTAAGGTGAGGTTTAGGGTTAGGGTGGATGTTAGGGTTACTTTGAGGTTTAGGGTTACGCTTAGGGTGAGGTTGAGGGTAAGTTTTTCGGTGAGGGTTATGGTGAGCTTGAGGGTTAGTATTAGAATTAAGTTTAGGATTAGGGTGAGGGTGAGGGTGAGAGTTAATGATAGGGTGAGGGTTAGGGATGGGGTGAGGGTTAAGGTTAGGTTTAGGGTTGGGGTGAGGGTGAGGGTGAGGGTGAGGGTTAGGGTTATGGTTAGGGGTAGGGTGAGGTTTAGGCTGAGGTTGAGGGTGAGGGTGAGGGTGAGGTTGAGGGTTAGAGTTAGGGTTATGGTGAGGTTGAGGGTGAGGGTTAGGGTGAGGTGGAGAGTGAGGTCAGTTTAGGATTACTGTTAGAGTTAGGGTGAGGCTGACGGTGAGAGGGAAAGTGAGGGTGAAAGTTAGGGTTAGGGCTAGGGTGAGGGTTAGGCTTAGTGTGAGGGTTAGTGTGATGGTGAGGGTCAGCGTGAGGGTGAGGGTTAGAATGAGGGTGAGGGTGTGCTTGAGGGTTAGGGTGAGGATTAGGCTTAGGGTGAGTTTAAGGGTTAGGGTTAGGGTTAGAGTTATTGTTAGGGTTAGTGTTAGGGTTAGGATGAGGGTGAGGGTTATTGTTAGGGTTAGGGTTAGGTGTAGGGTGAGGGTGGGGTTAAGGGTTAGGGTTAGGATTAGGGTTAATGTTAGGGTAAGGCTGAGGGGGAAGAGGAGGTTGAGGTTGAGGGTTATGGTTAAGGTTAGGGTTAGGGTGAGGGCTTGGGTGAGGGTGAGGGTTAGGCTGAGGTTGACGGTGAGTGTTTTGATTAGGTAAAGTTTAGGGTTAGGGTGAGGATTAGGGTGAGGGTGAGGATTAAGCTGAGGTTAGGTTCAGGGTGAGGGTTATTGTTAGGGTTAGGGTGAGGGTTAAGGTTTGGGTGAGGTTTAGGGTTAGGGTGATGTTTAGGGTGAGGTTTAGGTTTAGGTTGAGGGTGAGGTTTAGGTTTAGGAATAGGATTAGGGTTATGGTTAAACTGAGGGTGAGGGTCAGGGTGACAGTGAAGGCATGGGTCAGGTTAAGGTTTAGGGTTAGAGTGAGGGTTATGGTTAGTGTGAGGGTTATGGTTATGGTTAGGGTGAGGTTAAGGTTTAGGGTGAGGGTGAGGTTAAGGTGAGGGTTATGGTCAGTGTGAGGGTTTGGATTAGGTTTGTGTTAGGGTTAGGGTGAGGGTTAG
Source organism: Dipodomys merriami (assembly GCF_024711535.1). NCBI lineage: Eukaryota > Metazoa > Chordata > Mammalia > Rodentia > Heteromyidae > Dipodomys > Dipodomys merriami. Next base: position 588,498 of record NW_027206223.1, on the reverse strand, counting down.
GTTTTGGGTGATGTTTAGAGTGAGGGTGAGGGTTAGGGTGAGGATTAGGGTTAGGGTGAGGGTTAGTGTTAGGGGTAGGGTTAGGGATAGGTTGAGGGTTAGAGTTAGCATTAGGGTTAGGGTGAGGAGTAGGGAGAGGGATAGGGTTAGGTTTAGGGTGAGTTTTAGGGTGAGTGTGAAGGTTAGGTTGAGGGTGAGGGTTAGGGTTAGGGTGTGGGTTAGATTTAGGGTGAGTTTGAGGGTGAGGGTTAGGTTTAGGATTAGAGTGAGGGTTAGGGTTAAGTTGAGGATTAGGGATAGTGTTAGGGTAAGGCTGAGGGTGAGTGTTAGGGTTAGGTTTAGGGTTAGAGTTAGGGTGAGGGTGAGCAGTAGGATTAGGTTAGGATTAGGGTTAGGCTGAGGGTGATGGGGAGGGTGAGGGTGAGGGTTAGGGTTAGGGTGAGGTTTAGGTTAGTGTTAGGGTTAGGGTTAGGGTGAGGGTTAAGATTAGGGTAAGGGTTAGGATGAGGGTTATGCTGAGGGTTAGGGTTAGGGTTAGGGTGAGATTTAGGGCTAGGTTAAGGGTTAGGATAAGGGTTAGCCTGAGGGTTAGTGTTAGGGTTAGTGTGAGGGTTAGGAGTAGGGTTAGGGTGAGGGTAAAGTTTAGGGTGACGGTTAGGGTGAGTGTGAGGGTTAGGGTTAGGGTGACGGTTAGGGTGAAGGTTAGGTTTAGGGTTAGGCTTAAGGTGAAGGTTAGGGTGTGGGTAGGATTTAGGGTGATGGTTAGGGTGAGGGTGAGGGTTAGGGTTATCATTAAGGTTATGGTGAGGGTGAGGTTTAGGGTGAGGATTTGGGTTAAGGTTTAAGACAGGGTGCGGACTAGGTTTAGGGTTAGGTTTACTGTGAGTGTTAGGCGGAAGGGTAGCATTAGGGTTAGGGTGAGGGTTAGGTTTAGTGTGAGGGTTAGGGTTAGGGTTAGGGTGACGATAAGGGTTAGGGTGAGGGTTAGGGTGAGTGTGAGGTTTAGGGTTAGCATTACGTGTAGCCTTAGGGTTAGGATGAGTGTTAGGGTTAGGTTTAGGGTTAGGGTGAAGGTGAGGGTGAAGGTTAGTGTTAGGGTGAGGCTTAGGGTTAGGGTTAGGGTGAGGGTGAGGGTTAGGGTGAGGGTAAGTGTCAGGGTGAGGGTTAGGTTGAGTCTGAGGTTTAGGGTTAGCATTAGGGTGAGGGTGAGGGTGAGGTTTAGGGTGAGTGTGAAGTTTAGGGTTAGCCTTAGGTGTAGCCTTAGGGTTAGGATGAGTGTTAGGGTTAGGTTTAGGGTTAGGGTGAAGGTGAGGGTGAAGGTTAGTGTTAGGGTGAGGTTTACGGTTAGGGTTAGGGTGAGGGTGAGGGTTAGGGTGAGGGTTAGTGTCAGGGTGAGGGTTAGGTTGAGTCTGAGGTTTAGGGTTAGCATTAGGGTGAGGGTGATGATGAGGGTTAGGGTGAAGTTTTGGGTTAAGGTTAAGTATAGGGTGAGGATAAGTGTTAGGGTAAGGTTGAGGGTTAGGGTTAGGGTGAGGGGTAACATTAGAATTTGGGTGAGGGTTAGGTTTAGTGGGAGGGTTAGGGTTAGGGTTAGGGTGATGGTAAGAGTTAGTGTTACGGTTAGGGTGAGTGTGAGGTAGGGTGAGGGTTATGGTTAGGGTGAGGGTTAGGGATAGGTTTAGGGTTAGGGTGAGGGTTAGGGTTATGTTTAGGATTAGAGTTAGGGTGTGGGTAAGGCTTAGGGTGAGGCTTTGGGTGAGGTTGAGGGTTAGGGTTAGGTTCAGTATTAGGGTTAGGGTTATTGTGAGGGTTAGTGATAGGGTTAGGGTTATTGTGAGGTTTAGAGTTAGGGTTAAGGTGAGGGTCAGTCTGAGAGGTAGGGTTACGGTTAGGGTGAGGGTTAGGCTTAGTGTGAGGATTAGGGTTAGGGTGAGCGTTAGGGTTAGGTATAGGGTTAGGGTGAGTGTGAGTGTGAGGGGGAGGGTTAGGTTGAGGGTTAGGGTTAGGGTGAGGGTGAGGGTGAGGGTTAGTGTTAGGATGAGGGTTAAGGTTAGGGTTAGGGTGAGGATGAGGGTGAGGGTTAGGCTTAGGGTTAGTGTGAGGGTTAGGGTTACGGTGACGGTTATGGTTAGGGTGAGGGATAGGGTTAGGTTTAGGGTGATGTTTAGTGTGAGGGTGAGGGTTAGGGTGAGGGTGAGTGTTCGGGTGAGAGTTAGGGTTAGGGTAAGCTTTAGGAATTGGGTTAGGGTGAGGGTAAGGTTTAGGGTGAGTGTGAGGGTGAGGGTGATTTTTAGGGTTAGCGAGAGGTTTAGGGTTAGGGTTAGGTTTAGGTTTAGTGTGAGGGTTCAGGTTAGGATGAGGGTTAGGTTTAGGTTTAGGGTTAGTATAAAGTATAGGGTGAGGGTTAGGGTTACAGTTAGTGTGATTGTTAGGTTTTGGGTTAGGGTTTGGGTTAGGTTGAGTGTAAAGTTTAGGGTGAGGGTTAGGGTGAGGCTGAGGGCTAGGGTTAGGGTGAGGGTTAGGTTGAGGTTTAGGATTAGGGTTATGGTTAGGGTAAGGCTGAGGGGGAAGGTTGAGGGTGAGGGTTAGGGTTAAAGTTAGGGATAGGGTGAGGATTTGGGTTACAGTTAGATTTAGGGTTAGGGTTAGGCTGAGTGGTAGGGTTAGTGTTAGGGTTGAGTGTTAGGTTTAGTGTGAGGTTTAGGTTTAGGGTTAGTGTGAGGGTTAGGTTTAGTGTGTTGGTTAGGGTTAGGGTTAGGCTGAGGGTAAGGGTTACGGTGAGGGTGAGGTTTAGGGTTAGCATTAGGTTTAAGATTAGGGTTAGGATGAGGGTTAGGGTTAGCGAGAGGGTGAGGGTGAGAGTTAGGGTTAGGATGAGGGTTAGGGTTAGGGTTAGGTTTAGGGTGAGGGTTAGGGTTAGGGTAAGGGTTAGGGTGAGGGTTAGAGTGAGGTTTAGGGTTAGGGTTAGGGTATTATTTATTGTGAGAGTGAGTGTTAGGGTGAGGGTGGGTGTTCGGGTGAGGGTGAGGGTTCTGGTGAGGGTGAGGATTAGAGTGTGGTTGAGGGATAGGGTTAGGTGAGAGTCAGGGTGAGGTGTAGGGATAGAGTTAGGGTGAGGGTTAGGGTTAGTGTGAAGGTTAGGGTTAGGATTAGGGTTAGTGTGAGGATAAGAGTTAGGTTGTGGGTTAGTGTGAGGGTGAGCGTTAGGGTTAGCGTTAGGGTTAGGTTGAGGCTTAGGATGATGTTTAGGGTTAGGGTGAGGGTTGGGATTAGGTTTAGTGTGAGGGTTAGGGATAGGGTGATGTTTAGGGTGAGATTGAGGATTAATGTGAGGCAGAGAGTGAGGGTGAGGTTTAGGGTGCGGGTTCAGGTGAGGGTGAGGGTCAGGGTGAGGGTTAGGTTTAAGTTTAGGGTGAGGGTGAGGGTTAGGGTTAGGATTAGGGTTATGGTTGCTGAGGGTGATAATGAAATTGAGGGTGAGGGTTAGGTTTAGGGTTAGGGTGAGGTTTCAGGTTAGTGTGAGGGTTAGTGTGATGGTGAGCGTCAGGGTGAGGGTGAGTGTTAGAATGAGGGTGAGGGTGAGGGTGAGGGTTAGGGTTAGGATTAGGTTAGGGCGAGTTTTAGGGTTAGGGTTAGGGTTATTGTTAGGTTTAGGGTTAGGGTTAGGTGAGCGTGAGTGTGAGTGTTAGCATTTGGGTTAGGGTTAGGGTTAGGGTGAAGGTGTGGTTGAGGGTTAGGATTAGGATTACGGTTAGGGTTAGGTTAAGGCTGAAGTGGAAGGGGCGGTTGAGGGTGAGGTTTAGGGTTAGGGTTAGGATGAGGGTTACGGTTAGGTTTAGTGTTCGTATAAGGGTTAGCCTGAGAGTAAGAGTTAGGGTTAGTGTGAGTGTTAGGTTTAGGGTTAGGGTTTGGGTTAGGTTGAGAGTAAAGGTTAAGGTGAAGGTTAGGGAGAGGGTGAGGTTTATTGTTATGGTGAGCGTTCAGGTGAGGGTTAGGGTTAGGGTTATGGTTAGGTTTAGCGTGAGGGTTTGAGTGAAGGTTAGGTTTAGGTTTAGGGTAAGGGTGAGGTTTAGGGAGAGGGTGAGGTTTAGGGTGAGGGTGAGGCTTAGGTTTAGGATGAGGGATAGGGTTTGGGTGAGGGTTCGGGTTAGGTTTAGGGTGAGGGTTAGGGTCAGGGTAATTGTTAGGGTGAGGGTTAGGGTTATGGTTAGGTTTAGTGTGAGGGTCAGGGTGAGGGTTAAAGGGAGGTTGAAGGTTAGTGTTAGCATTAGGTTTAGGATGAGTGTGAGGGTTAGGGTGAGGGCTAGGGTTAAGGTTAGGGATAGGGTGAGGATTAGGGTTAGGTATACAGAGAGGGTTAGGCTGAGGATTAGGGTTAGGTTTAGGGTGAGGGTTAGATTTAGTGTGAGGATTAGGGTTAGATTTAGGTGAGGGTAAGTGTTTGGGTGAGGGTTAGGGAGAGGGTTAGGGTGAGTTTTAGGGTTAGGGTTTGGGTTAGGTTAATTGTTAGGTTTAGGGTTAGGGTTAGGGTGAGGGTGGGATTGAAGGTTAGGGTTAGGATTAGGGTTAGGGTTAGCATAATGTTGAGGGGGAAGGGGAGGTTGAGGGTGAGGGTAAGGGTCTGGTTTAGGGTTAGGGTGAGAGCTAGGTTGAGGGTCAGGTTTAGGGTGAGGGTGAGGGTGAGGGTTTCGTTTACGTAAGTGTTAGGGTAGGGGTGAGGATTAGGGGGAGGGTGAAGGTCAAGCTGAGGTCAGGTTTAGTGTGAGGGTTTGGGTTAGGGTTAGGGTGAGGGTTATGGTTAGGGTGATGGTTTGTGTCAGGGTGAAGTTTAGGGTACAGGTGAGAGCTAGGGAGAGGGTGAGGGTGAGGGTGAGCTTTAGGGTTAGTGTTAGGTTTAGGGTGAGTGTGAGGGTGAGAGTTCGGATTAGGAATAGGGTTAGATTTAGGGTTAGGCTGAGGGGGAGCGTCAGGGTGAGGGTGAAGGTTAAGTTTAGTGTTAGGGTTAGGGTTAGGGTGAGGGTAAGTTTTAGGGTGAGTTTAAGGGTGAGAGTTAGGGTTAGTGTCAGGGTTAGGGTGAGGGTTAGGGTTTGGGTGATGTTTAGGGTGAGGGTGAGGTTTAGGGTGAGGATGAGGGTTCGGTTGAGAGTGAGGGTTCGCGTGAGGTGTCGGGTTAGGTTGTGGGTGAGGATTAGCGTTAGGCTGAAGGTTAGCATTAGGTTTAGGGTTAGTGTGACGGTGAGGGTGAGGGGTAGGGTAAGGGTTAGGTAGAGGGTTAGGGTTAGGGTTAGGGTGATGGTTAGGAGGAGGGGTAATTTTAGGTTTAGGTTGAAGTTTAGGGTGAGTGTGAGGGTTAGTGTTAGGGGTAGGTTTAGGTTGAGGGTTAGGGTTAGGGTTAGCATTAGGGTGAAGTTGAGGGTTAGGGTGAGAGTTTTGGTTAGGGTGAGTTTGAGGGTGAGGGTTAGGTTTAGGATTAGGATTAAGGTTAGGGTTAGGGTGAGTGTTAGGTTGAGGGTGAGGGTTAGTGTGTGGGTGAGGGTTAGGTTTAGGGTGAGGATTAGCTTTAGGCTTATGGTTAAGGTTATGGTGAGGGTAAGGGTTAGGATGATGTTTAGTGTGAGGATGAGGGTTAGGGTTATTGTTAGGGTTAGGGTGAGGTTTAGGGATAGGGTTAGTGTTAGGGTAAGGGTGAGGTTTAGGGTCAGGTTTAGGGTTAGGGTGAGGGTTAGGGACAGTTTTAGGTTAGGGTGAGGCTGAGGCTGAGTGTTAGGTTTAGGTTTAGGTTTACAGTTAGTGTGAGGGTTAGTTTGAGGGTTAGGATTAGGGTTAGGGTTAGGGTTAGATTGAGGGTTAGGCTGAGGGTTAGGGTTAGGGTAAAGGTTAGGTTTAGGTTTAGGGTTAGGGTGAGGGTTAGGGTGTGGGTAAGTGTTAGAGTGAGGGTTAGGGTGAGGGAGAGGAATAGGGAGAGGGGGACGGTTAGTATTAGCATTAGGGTTAGGGTGAGGGTAAGTGTTAGGGTTAATGATAGGGATAGAGTGAGGATTAGGGTTAGGGTTAGGCAGAGGGTGAAGGTTAGGTTGAGGACCAGGGTTAGGTTTAGGGTGAGGGTTAGGTTTAGTGTGAGGATTAGGGTAAGGGTTAGGGTGAGGTTTAGGTTTAGTGTGAGGGTTAGGGTTAGGGTTAGGTTGAGGGTAAGGGTTAGGGTGAGGTTTAGGGTGAGGGTGAGGTTTAGGGTTAGCATTAGTTTTAGATTTAAGGTTAGGATGAGGGTTACGGTTAGGGTGAGGGTGAGGCTTAGGTTTAGGGTCAGGTTTAGGGTTAGGGTGAGGGTTAGGGTCAGGTTAAGTGTTAGGGTGATGGTTAGGGTTATGGGAAGGTTTAGTGTGAGGGTCAGTGTGAGGGTAGCGTGAGGTTTAGGGTTAGGTTTAGGGTTAGGTTTACGGTGAGGGTGATGGTGAGGGTTAAGTTTAGGGTTAGGGTGAGGGTGAGGGTTAGGGTTAGTGTGAGTGTTAGTGTGATGGTGAGGGTCAGGGTGAAAGTGAGGGTTAGAATGAAGCTGAAGATGAGGGTGAATGTTATGGTTAGTATTAGGGTTAGGGTGAGTTTTAGGGTAAGGGTTAGGGTTAGGGTTATTGTTAGGTTCAGGGTTAGGGTTAGGGTGATAGTGAGGGTGAGGTTTTGCATTAGGATTAGGTTTAGGGTTAGAGTGAGCGTGGGGTTGAGGGTTAGGGTTAGGATTAGGGTTAGGGTTTGGGTAAGGCTGAGGGGGAAGATGAAGTTGAGGGTGAGGGTTAGGATTAGGTTTAGGGTTAGGGTGAGGTCTAGGGTCAGTGTGAGGGTTTGGGTGAGGGTAAGGATTTGGTTTAGGTTTAGGGTTAGGGTTAGGTTTAGGGTGAGGGTGATGGTGAGGGATAGGTTTAGGGTTAGGGTTCGTGTGAGGGTTAGGGTTCGTGTGAGGGTTAGTGTGATGGTGAGGGTCAGGGTGAGGGTGAGGATTTGAATGAGGCCTAAGGTGAGGGTGTTGGTTAGGGTTAGGATTAGGGTTAGGGTGAGTTTTAGGTTTAGGGTTAGGGTTAGGGTTATTGTTAGTGTTAGGGTTAGGGTTAGGGTGAGATTGAAGGTTAGGTTTAGCATTAGGTTTAGGTTTAGTGTTAGGGTGATGGTGAGGTTGAGGGTTAGGGTTAGGAATAGGGTTAGGGTAAAGCTGAGGGGGAAGGGTAGCTTGAGGGTGAATGTTAGGGTTAGGGTGAAGACTAGGGTGAGTGTGAGGGTTTGGGTGAGAGTGAGGGTGAGGGTTTCGGTTATGTAAGTGTTAGGGTGAGGGTGACGATTAAGCTGAGGTTAGGTTTAGCATGATGGTTAGGGTTAGGGTGAGGGTGAGGGTTAGTTTTAGGGTGATGGTTAGGGTGAGGGTGAGGGTGAGACTTAGGATTAGGAATAGGGTTAGTGTTAGGGTTAGGCTGAGGTGAGGGTCAGGGTGAGGGTGAAGGATAGAGTTAGGATTATGGTTAGGGTGAGGGTTAAGGTTAGTGTGAGGATTATGATTATGGTTATGGTTAGGGTTATGGTGAGGGTAAGGGTTATGGTGAGGGTGAGGGTTAGGGTGAAATTTAGGGTTAGGGTTAGGGTTAGGGGAGGGTTCGGGTTAGGGTGATGTTTAGGGTGAGGGTGAGGTTTAGTGTGAGGATGAGAATTTGGGTGTGGCTGTGGGTTCAGGTGAGGTTTCGGGTTAGGGTGTGGGTGACGATTAGGGTTAGGGTGAGGGTTATCATTAGGTTTAGGCTTAGTGTGAGGGTGAGGGTGAGGGGTAGTTTTAGGGTTCAGTTGAGGGTTAATGTTAGGGTAACGGTTAGGGTGAGGGTCAGGGAGAGGGGTAGGTTTAGGGTTAGTGTGAGGTTTAGGGTGAGTGTGAGGGTTAGGGGTAGGGTTAAGATGAGGGTTAGGCTGCGGATTAGGGTTAGGGTTAGTGTGAGTGTTAGGTTTAGGTTGAGGTTTAGGGTTAGCATTAAGGTGAGGGTGAGGGTGAGGGTTAGGGTGACGGTTTGGGTTAAGTTTAAGGATAGGGTGAGGATTAGGTTTAGGGTCAGGTTTAGGGTGAGTGTTAGGCGGAAGGTTAGGCTTAGGTTTAGGGTGAGGGTTAGGTTTAGTGTGAGGGATAGGGTTGAGTTTAGGGTGATGGCAAGGGTTAGGGTGAGGGATAGGGTGAGGGTGAGTTTTAGGGTTAGCATTTGGTTTAGCTTTAGGGTTAGGATGAGAGTTAGGGTTAGGCTTAGTGTTAGGGTGAGGGTGAGGGTGAAGGTTAATGTTAGGATGAGGGTTATGGTTATGGTTAGGGTGAGGGTGAGGGTGAGGTTTACGGTTAGGGTTAGTGTGAGGGTGAGAATTAGGATTAGGATTAGTGTTAGGGTTTGGGTTAGGCTGAGGCTGAGGGTCAGGGTGAGGGAAAATAGGGTTAGGTGAGGGTGAGGGTAAGGGTGAGGGTTAGGGTTAGAGTCAGGTTTAAGGTGAGGGTTAGGGTTTAGGAGATGTTTATGGTGAGGGTGAGGGTGAGGATGAGGTTTCGGGTGAGGGTTTGGGATCGGGTTCAGGTTCGGGTTAGGGTGTGGCTGAGGATTAGGGTTAGGGTGAGGGTTAGCATTAGGTTTAGGGTTAGTGTGACAGTGAGGGTGAGGGGTAGGGTTAGGGTTTGGTTGAGGGTTAGGGTTAGGGTTAGGGTTTGGATAATTTTTAGGGAGAGGGATAATGTTAGGATTAGTGTGAGGTTTAGGGTGTGTGTGAGGGTTAGGGTTTGGTTGAGGGTTAGGGTCAGGGTGAGGGTGAGGGTTAGGGTTAGAGTTAGGTTTAGGGTGAGTTTGAGGGTGAGGGTTAGGTTTAGGATTAGGATTAGGGTTAGTTTCAGCGTGAGTTTTAGGGTGAGAGTGAGGTTTCGGTTGAGACTGAGGGTTAGTGTATGGGTGATGGTTATGGTTAGGGTCAGGATTAGGTTTAGTCTTAGGATCAAGGTTATGGTGAGGCTAAGGGTTAGGGTGAGGTTTAGTGTGAGGATGAGGGTTAGGGTTAGTGTTAGGGTTACGGTGACGTTTAGGGTGAGGGTTATAGTTAGGGTTAGGGTTAGGGTGAGCGTGAGGGTGAGGTATAGGGTGAGGTTTAGGGTTAGGGTGAGGGTTAGGGAAAGTGTTAGTTTAGGGTGAGGGTGAGCGGGAGTGTTAGATTTAGGTTTATAGTTACGGTGATGGTGAGGTTGAGGGTTAGGCTTAGGGTTAGGCTGAGGGTTAGGCTGAGGGTTAGGTTTATGGTTAGGGTTAGGGTGAGGGTGAGGTGTGGGTAAGTGTTAGGGTGAGGGTTAGGGTGAGGGTTAGGGTGAGGGTGAGGGTTAGGGTTAGAGTGAGCGTTAGGGTGAATTTTAAGTTTAGGGTTAGGGTTAGGGTGAGTGTGAGGGTGTGGGTCAGTGTTAGGGTGAGAGTTAGGATGAGGGTGAGGTTTAGGTTGAGGGTGAGGGTTAGGGTTAGGGTGAGGGTGTGTGTTAGGTGGAGGGTTAAGGTGAAGGTGAGGGTTAGAGTTAGCATTAGAGTTATGGTGAGGGTGAGGGTTAGGGTTCGGGTTCTGGTTAGGGTGAGGTTTAGGGTTAGGTTTAGGGTTAGTATAATGGTTAGGGTGCACGTTAGGGTTAGGGTTAGTGTGAGTGTTAGGTTTAGGGTTAGGGTTTGGGTTAGGTGGAGTGTAAAGGTTAGGGTGAGGGTTAGGGTGAGGGTGAGTGTTAGGGTTAGGGTGAGGGTGAGCGTGAGGGTTGGGGTTAGGGTTAGCCTGAGGGTGAGGGTAAGGTTTAGGTTTAAGTTTAGGTTTAGGGTTAAGGTGAGGGTTAGGGTGTGGGTAAGTGTTAGGGTGAGGGTTAGGGTGATGGTAAGGGTTAGGGTGAGTGTTAGGATGAGGGTGAGGGTTAGGGTGAGTGTGATGGTAAGGGTTAGGCTGAGTGTTAGGGTGAGGGTGAGGGTTAGGGTGAGGGTTAGGGTGAGTGTTAGGGTTAGGGTTAGGGTTAGGGTGTGGGTGAGGTATAGGGTGAGGGTTAGGTTTAGGGTGAGGGTTAGGGATAGGGTTAGGGTTAGGGTGAGGATGAGGGTGAGGGTTATTAGGGTTAGGATTAGGGTTAGGCTGAGGGTGATGGGGAAGGTGAGGGTTAGAGTTAGGTTTAGGGTTAGGATGAGGGTTAGGTTTAAGGTTAGGGTCAGCGTAAGGGTTAGGGTGAGGGTTAGTGTGAGGGAGAGGGTTAGGGTTAGGGTGACGGTGAGGGTTAAGGAGAGTGTTAGGGTGAGGGTGAGGGAGAATTTTAGTGTTAGGATTACGGTGAGGGTTATGGTTAGGGCTAAGTTTAGGGTTAGGTTTAGGTTTAGGGTGACGTTTAGTGTCAGGGTGAGGGTTAGGATGAGGTTGAGTGTTCTGTTGAGAGTTAGGGTTAGGGTTAGGGTTAGGGATAGGTTTAGTGTGAGGCTAATGGTTAGGGTGAGTGAAAGGGTGAGGGTTAGGCTCAGGGTAAGGGTGAGCATTAAGGTTAGGGTTAGGTTTATGGTTAGGATGAGGGTTAGGGTGAGCGGTAGGTTTAGGGTTAGGGTTAGTTTGCAGGTTAGGGTGAGGTTAGGAGTTAGGGTGATGTTAGGGTGAAGGTGAGGGTTAGGGTTAGCATTAGCGTTAGGGTGAGGTTGAGGGTTAGGGTTAGGGTTAGGGATAGCATAAGGATTAGCGTTATTGTGAGGGTTAGGTTTAGGGTTAGTTTAGGGTTAGTTGAGGATAAAGTAAGGGTGAGGGTTAGGGTGAGGGTGAGGTGTTACATTAGCATTAGGGATAGGTTTAGCTTTAGGGTGAGGGTTAGATTTAGGGTGAGGGTTAGGTTTAGGTTGAGGTTGAGGGTTAGGGTTGGGGTGATGTTTAGTGTGAGGGTGAGGGTTAGGGTAAGGTTGAGTGTTCAGGTGAGGGAGTTAGGTTTAGAGTTAGGGATAGGGTTAGGGTGAGGGTATTGGTTAGGGTGAGTGTTAGGGTAAGGGTGAGTGTTAGGCATAGGGTGAGGGTTAGGGTTAGGGTTAATTTTAGGGTTAGGTTGAGGGTGAGCGTTAGGATTAGGGTTAGGATGAGGGTGAGGCTCAGGTTAGGGTTAGGGTTAGTGTGAGGGTTAGGGTTAGGATTAGGTTTAGGGTAAGTGTTAGGGTTATATTTATGTTTAGTATAAGGGTTAGGGTGAGGCTTAGGCTTAGAGTTAGTGTGATTGTTAGGGTTAGGGTTAGAGTTTGGGTTAGGTTGAGTTTAAAGGTTAGGGTGAGGTTTAGGGTGAGGGTGAGGGTAAGGGTTAGGGTGAGGGTTAGCGTGAGGGATAGGGTTAGTTTATGGTTAGTGTTAGGGTGAGGGTTAGGGTGAGGGTTAGGTTTAGGTTTAGGTTTAGGGTGAGAGTTAGGGTGTGGATAATTGTTAGGGTGAGGGTTAGGGTGAGGTGAGCGTTAGGGTTAGGTTGACAGTAAGGGTTATGTTGAGGGTTATGGTGAGGGTGAGGGTTAGGGTTAGCCTTAGCGTTAGGGTGAGGGTGAGGGTTAGGGTGAGTGTGAGGGTTAGTTTTAGGGTCAGGGTTAGGGTTAGGATGAGGGTTAGGGTTAGGGTGAGGTTGAGGGTTAGGGTTAGGTTGATGATTAGGTTTAGGGTTAGGGTTAGGGTGAGAGTTAGGGTTAGGGTGATGTTTATTGTGAAGGTGAGGGTTAGGGTGAGGGTGAGTGTTAGTGTGAGGATGAGGGTTCGGGTAAGGCTGAGGCTTAGGGTGTGGTTGAGGTTTAGGGTTACAGTGAGAGTCAGAGTGAGGTGTCGGGATAGGGTTAGGGGTAGGGTTTGTGTGAGGGTAAGGGTTAGGGTGAGGGTTAGGGTGAGGCTGAGGTTTAGTGTTAGCCTTAGGGTTAGGGTGAGTGTTAGGGTTAGGGTGATGTTTAGGGTGAGGTTGAGGGTTAGTGTGAGGGTGAGGGTGAGGCTTAGGGTTAGTGTTAGGATTAGGGTTAGGGTTAGGGTTAGGCTGAGGATGAGGGTGAAATTGAGGGTGACGGTTAGGTTTAGGATTAGGATGAGGCTTCTGGTTAGTGTGAGGGTTAGTGTGATGCTGAGGGTCAGGGTGAGGGTGAGTGTTAGAATGAGGGTGATGGTGAGGGTTAGGCTTGGGATTTGGGTTAGGGTGAATTTTAGGGTTAGGTTTATGTTAGGGTTAGGGTTATTGCTAGGGTTAGGGTGAGGGTGAGGGTTAGGGTGAGGGTTAGCGTTAGGGTTAGGGTTAAGGTGAGGGTGGGGTTGAGGGTTAGGGTTAGGATTAGGGTGAGGGTTAGGGTAAGGCTGAGGAGGAAGGGGAGATTGAGGATGAGGGTTAGGTTTAGGGTTAGGGTTAGTGTGAGTGTTAGGTTTAGGGTTAGGGTTTGGGTTAGGTTGAGGGTAAAGTTTTGGGTGAGGTTTAGGCTTAGGGTGAGTTTTAGGATTAGGGTGAGGGTTAGGGTGAAGTTTATGTTTAGTTTTAGGGTTAGGGTGAGGGTTAGGTTTATTGTGAGGTTTAGGCTTAAGGTTAGGGTGACGGTAAGGGTTAAGTTGAGGGTTAGGGTGAGGGTGAGTTTTAGTGTTAGCATTAGGTTTAGCTTTAGGGTTAGCTTGAGAGTTAGGGTTAGAGTTAGGGTTAGGGTGAGTTTGAGGGTGATGGTTAGGTTTAGGATTAGGATTAGGTTTAGGGTCAGGGTGAGTGTTAGGGTGAGAGTGAGGGTTTGGGTGAGAGTGAGGGTTAGTGTGTGGGTTAAGGTTAGGGTTAGGGTCAGGATTAAGTTTAGGCTTAGGGTCAAGGTTATGGTGAGGGTCAGGTTTAGGGTGAGGTTTAGTTTGAGGATGAGGGTTAGGGTTAGTGTTAGGGTTAGGGTGACGTTTAGGGTGAGGGTTATCGTTAGGGTTAGGGTGAGGGTGAGGGTGAGGTATAGGGTGAGGTTTAGGGTTAGGGTGAGGGTTAGGGATAGTGTTCGGTTTGGATGAGGGTGGGGGTGATTGTTAGGTTTAGGTTTCGAGTTAAGGTGAGGGTGAGGGTGAGGGTTAGGATTAGGGTTAGGATGAGGGTTAGGCTGAGGGTTAGGTTTAGAGTTCGTGTGAGGGTTAGGGTTAGGTTTAGAGTTAGGATGAGGGTTAAGTTTAGATTTAGGGTTAGCATAAGGTTTAGGCTGAGGGTTAGGGTTAGGGTTAGAGTGAGGGTTAGGGTTAGGGTTAGGGTAAGGTTTAGGGTGAGGGTAATGGTGAGGGTGAGGGTTAGGCTGAGGGTGAGGGTTAGGGTTAGAGTGAGTGTTAGGGTGAAGGTTAGGTTTAGGGTTAGGGTTAGGGTGAGGGTGAGGGTGTGGGTAAGTGTTAGGGTGAGGGTTAGGGTGAGGGTGAGGTTTAGGTTTAGGGTGAGGGTTAGTGTTAGGGTGAGTATTAGGGTGAGGGTGAGGGTTACGGTTAGCATTAGGGTTAGGGTTAGGGTGAGGGTTAGAGTGAGGTTTTGCGTTAAGATTAAGGATAGTGTGAGTATTAGAGTTAGGTTTACTGTGTGGGTTAGGCTGAGGGGAAGGGTTAGGGTTAGGGTGAGGGTTGGGTTTAGTGTGAGGGTTAGGGTTAGGGTTAGGGTAAGGTAAGGGTGAGGGTGAAGTTTAGGGTGAGTGTGAGGTTTAGGGTTAGCATTAGGTTTAGAGTTAGGGTTAGGATGAGTGTTAGGGTTTGGTTTAGGGTGAGGGTTAGGATGAGGGTGAGTGTGAAGTTTATGCTTAGGGTGAGGGTTAGTTTTAGGGTGAGGGCTAGGGTGAGGGTGAGGATTAGTTTGAGGGTGAGAGTGAGGGTGAGGTTTTCATTTAGGTAAGGGTTATGGTTATGGTTAGGGTGAGGTTTAGTAATGAGGGTGTGTGTTGGGGTAAAGTTTAGAATTAGGGTGAGGGTGAGGGTGAAGTTTAGTGTTAGGATGAGGGTTAGGGTTAGGGTTAGGGTGAGAGTGAGGGTGAAGGTGAGGGTTCGGGATAGGGTTAGGGTGTGGTTTACGTTTACGGGGAGGGTTAGAGTTAGGGTGAGGTTTAGGGTTAGGCTTACAGTGAGGGTTAGGGTTAGGCTGATGTTTAGTGTGAGGGTGAGGTTAGGATGAGGGTGAGTGTTCTGTTGAGAATTAGGGTTAGGGAATGGGTTATTGTGAGGGAAAGGGTTAGGGTGAGGGTTTGGGTGAGGGTGAGGTTTAGGGTGAGGTTGAGGGTTAGGTTTAGGGTTAGGGTTATGATGAGGGTGAGGGTTAGGGTGAGCTCTAGTTATAGGGTTAGGTTTAGATTGCGGGTAAGGGTGAGGGTAAGGGTTAGGGTGAGGTTTAGGGTGAGGGTGAGTTTTAGGTTTAGGGTGAGGATAAGGGTTAGGTTGAGGCTTAGGGTTAGGGTTAGGGATCGGCTGAGGATTAGTGTTAGGGTGAGGGTTAGGGTGAGGGTTAAGATTAGGGTTAGTGTGAGGATAAGGGTTAGGGTGAGGGTTAGGGTGAGGGTGAGGTTTAGGGTTAGGGTTAGGGTGAAGGTTAGGGTGTGGGTAAGTGTTAGGGTTAGGGTTAGGGTGACGGTAGGGGTTAAGTTTAAGTATAGGGTGAGGATTAGTTTAGGGTTAGGTTTAGGGTGAGTGTTAGGCGGAAGGGTAGGCTTAGGGTAAGGGTGAGTGTTAGGTTTATTGTGAGGGTTAGGGTTAAGGTTAGGGTGATGGTAAGGGTTAGGGTGAGGGATAGGGTGAGGGTGAGTTTTAGGGTTAGCATTAGGTTTAGCTTTAGGGTTAGGATGAGAGTTAGGGTTAGGCTTAGTGTTAGGGTGAGGATGAGGGTGAAGGTTAGTGTTAGGATGAGTGTTAGGGTGAGGGTGAGGGTGAGGTTTAGGGTTAGGGTTAGTGTGAGGTTGAGAGTTAGGATTAGGAATAATGTTAGGGTTAGGGTTAGGCTGAGGGTGAGTGTCAGGGTGAGGGAAAAGGTTAGGGTTAGGGTTAGGGTGAGGGTAAGTGTTGGGGTGAGGGTAAGGGTGAGGGTTAGGGTTAGAGTCAGGGTTAAGGTGAGGGTTAAGGTTTGGGTGATGTTTAGGGTGAGGGTGAGGGTTAGGTTTTGGATTAGGGTTAGAGTTTGGGTTAGGTTGAGGGTTAGGGATAGGGTTAGGATTAGGGTGAGGGTTTTGTTAGGGTTAGGTTTTGACTTAGGGTGAGTTTTGGGGTTCGTGTTTGGATTAGGGTTAGGGTTAGGGTTAGGCTGAGGATGAGGTTGAGGGTGAGGGTGAGGGTTAGGGTTAATATGAGTGTTAGGGTTAGCGTTAGTGTTAAGATGAGGGTTAGGCTGAGGGTTAGGGTTAGGGTTCGGGTAAGAGTAAGGGTTAGGCAGAAATGAACCTACAGACCTATAGCCATCTAATCTTCGATAAGGAAGCTAAAACAATAGAATGGAAGAAAGACAGCCTCTTCAGTAAATGGTGCTGGCAAAATTGGTTAACTACATGTAGAAAACTAAAGCTAGATCCTTATATATCACCCTGCACCAGAATCAACTCCAAATGGATCAAAGACCTTGAACTCAAAGCAGACACTCTGAATATATTACAGGATGAAATAGGAGAAACCCTAGGTCTCCTTGGTTCAGGCCGAAATTTTCTGAATAGAGACCCGGATGCACAACAAATCAAAGAAAGGTTGGACAAATGGGATTGCATAAGGTTGCAGAGCTTCTGCAGGGCAAATGACATAGCTAGCAAGATCAATAGAAAGCCCACCGATTGGGAGAAGATCTTTACTAGCCATACAACGGACAAGGGTCTCATATCTAAAATATACTTGGAACTCAAAAAATTAAACCACCCAACAACAAATCCTCAAAGAAACAACTGCCCAATAAATAAGGGGGTGAAAGACTTAAAGAGAAGCTTCTCTGAAGAAGAAAGAAGGATGGCCAATAGACACATGAAGAAATGTTCAACATCCCTAGACATAAAAGAAATGCAAATCAAAACAACATTGAGATATCACCTCACTCCAGTTAGAACAGCAAAAATCAAGAACTCTAACAACAACAGATGCTGGAGGGGATGTGGACAGAAAGGAACCTTACTTCATTGTTGGTGGGAATGTAAACTTGTTCAACCACTTTGGAAAGCAGTATGGAGGTTCCTCAAAAGACTTCACATAGATCTCCCCTATGATCCAGCAATCCCACTTTTGGGCATTTACCCAAATGTTTACAAACAAGACCACACTAAAGCTACCGGCACAACTATGTTTATTGCAGCATTATTTACCATAGCTAAGATATGGAACCAACCCAGATGCCCCTCAGTAGATGAATGGATCAAGAAAATGTGGTATATATACACAATGGAATTCTATGCCTCCATCAGAAAGAATGACATTTCCCCATTTGTTAGGAAATGGAAAGGTTTGGAAAAAATTATATTAAGTGAAGTAAGCCAGGCCCAAAGAAGCATAGGTCCCATGGTTTCCCTTATTTTCAATATCTAGTATAGGTATGAGTCAAGCGGAAAAGGTCAGATAATGTGATGTTAGGAAAATGAACCCTTAAATATGTATTTTAATGTTTTCGTTTCTTTCATGCATGTGTTTCTAACGCATTTATAAGATTATTTCTTTGTTGCTTTGTATGTCCCTCCCCCACAGTGTAAACCCCGCTTTCACTATATTTGATGTCAGTATAACATGTGGAGGAGATGGGGACAAACAAGTCGTTTAAGGATTCAGGTGGACCTGTTGCAACAATGAGAAGTACAAAATGTCATGTCAAAACCAACTTTACAATGTCGGTGTGGGGGGGGAGGGGGGGTATAATTGGGTGGGGGGAGGGGGGAGGATGGGAAGGGAGGTGAAGGGTAAACAAAGGAGGAGGCTGCAATGCTTGGTAAGAAATGTATGCATTATCCTGCCCATGTAATTGTAGCCCCTCTGTACAGTATGTTCTCAAATAAAATAAAATAAAAAAAGAAAACAAAAAAAAGAGTATGGGTTAGGGTGAGGTTTAGGGTGAGGGTGAGGGTTAAGTTTATGCTTAGGGTTAGGGTGAGGTTTATGGTTAGGGTGAGAGTGAGGGTTAGGGTTAGGGTTTGGGTGAGGGTTAGGGTTAGGTGAGGTTAGGGATAGGGTTGGGGTTAGGGTGAGTGTGTGGGTTAGGGTTAGGTTTAGGTTTAGGGTTAGGCTGAGGGTGAGGGTTAGGTTTAGGGTTAGGGTTAGGGTTAGGGTTGAAGTTTTCTTTTAGGGTTAGGAAGAGGTTTTGGCTGAGGATTAGGGTTGTGGTTAGGGTGAGGTTTAGGGTTAGTGTGAGTGTTGGGATGAAGGTTAGTTTGAGGGTTAGGTTTAGGGTTAGGTTGAGGGTAAAGGTTAGGGTGAGGGTGAGGGTTAGGTTTAGGATTAGGGTTAGGGTTTGGGTTAGTATTAAGGATAGGGTTAGGGTTAGGGTGAGGGTTAGGGTGAGGGTTAGGATTAGGGTTAGGGTGAAGAATAGGGTGAGAGTGACGTTTAAGGTGAGGGTTAGGGTTAGGGTGAGGATTAGGGTTAGGGTTAGGGTGAGATTTAGGATTAGGATGATGTTTAGGGTGAGCGTGATGTTTTGGGTTAGGATGAGGGTGAGGGTGAGGGTGTAGGTGAGGGTTAGGTTTAGGGTGAGTGTTAGGGTGATGCTGACGGTGATTGTTAGGGTGAAGTTGAGGGTTAGGGATAGGGTTAGGGTGAGGGTTAAGGTTAGGGTTAGGGTGAGGGGTAGGGTGAGGGTAGGGTTAGGGTTAGGGTGAGGGTTAGGGTTAATGTGAGGATTAGGGTTAGGTTTAGGGTTAGTGTGAGGATAAGGGTAAGGGTGAGGGTTAGGGTGAGAGTGAGGGTTAGGGTTAGCGTTAGGGTTAGGGTGAGGTTTAGGGCGAAGGTTAAGTTGAGGGTTAGGGTTATTATGAGGGTGAGGGTTATAGTTAGGTTTAGGGTGAGGGTTTGGGTTAGTGTGAGGTTTAGGGTAAGGTTAGGGTGTGGGTGAGGGTTCAGGTGAGGGTGACTTTTAGGGTGAGGGTGACAGTTAGGTTTAGGGTTAGGTTTAGGGTAAGGGTCATATTTAGGGTGAGGGTTAGGGTGAGGGTGAGGGTTAGGTTGAGGTTCAGGGTTAGGCTGAGCGTTAGGGTGAGGGTTAGGTTTAGGTTTTGGTTTGGGTGAGGGTTAAAGTGAGGTTTAGTGTTAGTGTTAGCGTTAGAGTTAAGGTGAGAGTTAGGGTGAGGGTTAGGGTTAGAGTGAGGTTTAGGGTGAGGGTGAGGGTTAGGGATAGCATTAGGTTTAAAGATAGGTTTAGGGTGAATGTAAGGGTTAGGATGAGGGTGAGGGTTAGGTTTAGGATTAGGGTTAGTGTTAGGGTGAGGGTTAGTTATAGGGTTAGGATTAGGGTGAGGGTTTTGGTTAGAGTTAGGTTTAGATTTAGAGTGAGGGTTAGGGTTAGTGTTGGATTAGGGTTAGGGTTAGGGTTAAGGTGAGGGTTAGGTTTAGGTGAGGGTTAGGGATAGAATTGGGGTTAGGGTGAAGATTAGGGTTAGGTTTAGTGTTAGAGTTAGACCGAGGGTGAGTGTGAGGTTTAGGGTTAGGTTTAGGGTTAGGGATAGGGTTAGGCTGAGGGTGAGGGTGAGGGTGAGGGTGAGGGTTAGGGTTACGGTGAGGGTTAGGGTTAGGGTTAGGGTTAGGGTTGGGTTGAGTGTTAGGGTTAGGATTAGGAAGAGGGTTTGGCTGAGGGTTAGGGTTATGGTTAGGGTAAGGTTTAAGGTTAGTGTGAGGGTTAGGATGAGGTTTAACCTGAGGGTTAGGGTTAGGGTTAGGGTGAGGGTAAGGGTGAGCGTTAGGGTGAAGGTTAGGTTTAGGTTTAGGGTTAGGTGAGGGTTAGGATGAGGTTTAGTTTTAGTGTAAGGGATAGGGTTAGCGTGAGGGTTATGGTGAGGGTAAGGGTTAGAGTGAGGTTCAGGGAGAGGGTGAGTGTTAGGGATAGCATTAGGTTTAATTTTAGGTTTAGGGTGAGGCTTAAGGTTAAGGTTACCCTGAGCGTGAGGGTTAGGTTTAGCATTAGGGTTAGGGTTAGGGTTAGGGTGAGGGTTAGGGTTAGGGTTTGGGTGAGGTTGAGGTTTAGGGTTAGGGTTAGGGTGAGGGTATGGGATAGGGTGAGGGTGAGGGTTAGGGTGACGGTGAGGGTAAGGGTTAGGGTGAGGGCTAGGGTTACGGTTAGGGTTAGGGTAATGTTTAGGTTTAGGGTGAGGGTGAGGGTGAGGGTTAGGTTTAGGATTAGGCTTAGGTGTAGGGTTAGGTTTAGGGTGAGTGTGAGGCTGAGTGTCAGAGTTAGGTTTAGGGTGAGGTTTAGGGTAATGTTTAGGGTTAGGATGAGGGTGAGGGTGAGGTTTTGGGTGAGGGTGAGTGTTAGGGTTTTGGTTAGGTTTAGGTTTAAGGTTAGGGTGAGAGTTATTTTTAAGGTTAGTGTTAGGATGAGGGTTAGGCTGAGGGTTAGGGTTAGGGTTAGTATGAGGGTGAGAGTTAGGATTAGGAATAGTGTTAGGGTTAGGGTTAGGCTGAGGGTGAGGGTCAGGGTGAGGGTAAAGTTTAGGATTAGGGTTAGGGTGAGGGTAGGTGTTAGGGTGAGGGTAAGGGTTAGGGTGAGGATGAGGTTTCAGGTGAGGGTTAGGGTTAGTGTTTGGATTAGGGTTAGGGTTAGGGTTAAGGTGAGGGTTAGGGTTAGCTGAGGGTTAGCGATAGAATTGGGGTTAGGGTGAAGGTCAGGGTTAGGTTTAGTGTTAGAGTTAGAGCGAGGGTTAGTGTGAGGTTTAGGGTTAGCGTTAGGGTTAGGGTGAGGGTTAGGGTTATTATGAGGGTGAGGGTTAGAGTTAGTTTTAGGGTGAGGGTTGGGGTTAGGGTGAGGTTTAGGTTAGAGTTAGGTTTAGGGTGAGGTTGAGCATTAGGGTGAGGTTTAGGGTTAGGGGTATTGTTAGGGTTAGTGTGAGGGTTAGTGTTAGGGTGACTGTTACTGTTAGGGTGAGTGTAAGTGTTAGGGTTCGGGTTAGGGTTCGGGTTATTGTTAGGGTTAGGGTTAGGGTTACGGTTATGGTGAGGGTGAGAGTGAGGATTATGGTTAGGTTTAGGATGAGGTTTAGGTTAAAGGTTAGGGTTAGAGTTAGGGAAGGGGTGAGAGTGAGGTTTAGGGTTAGATTTAGGGTAAGTGTTAGGGTTAGGTTTAGGGTGAGGGTTAGGATTAGTGTTAGGCTTAGGATTAGGCTTAGGCTGTGCATGAGGTTGTGGGTTAGGGTTAGGGTTAGGGTGAGGGTTATGGTTTGGTTTATGGTGAGGTTTAGGATGGGGTTTAGGGTTAGCATTAGGGTTAGGGTTAGGGTTAGGTTGAGGGTTAGAGTGAGGGATAGGGTTAGGGATAGGATTAGGGTTAGCGATAGGATTAGGGTTAGCATTATGGTTAGGGAGAGGGTGAGTGTGAGGGTTAGTGTTAGGGTTAGTATTAGCCTTAGGGTTAGGGTGAGGGTTATGTTTACGGTTTGGGTTAAGGTGAGGGTGAGAATGAAGGTTAGGGTTAGGTTTAGGGTTAGGGTTAGGGTTAGGTTTAGGTTTAAGGTTAGGATTAAGGTTAGGTTCAGGTTTTCGGTGAGAGTTAGGGTTAGGGTTAGGGTTAGGCTTAGGCTTAAACTGAGGGTGAGGGTGGGGGTGAGGATTAGGGTTAGGTTAGTGTTAGGGTTAGGTTAAGGTTTATTTTTAGTGTTATGGTTAGAGTTACGGTGAGGGTGAGGGTGCGGTTGAGGGTTTGGGTTAGGGTTAGGGTGAGGTTTAGGGTTAGGGTTAGGGTGAGGGTGAGGTTTAGGGTTAGATATAGCGTTAGGGGGAGCGTTAGGGTGAGGGTTAGGGTGAGGTTTAGGGATAGGTTTAGGATGAGGGTAAGGTTTAGGGTTAGAGTTAGGGTGAGGGTGAGGCTGAGTTTGAGGGTGATTGTGAGTGTTAAGATTACAGTGAGTTTTAGGTTTAGGGTTAGAGTGAGAGTTAGGGTTTGGTTTAAGTTTAGGGTTAGGGTGAGTGTTAGGGTTAGGTTGAGGTTTAGGGTTAGGGTTAGAGTTACATTGAGTGTGAACATGAGGGTTAGGGTTAGAGTTAGGGTTAGGTTGAGAGTGAGGTTTACGGTTAGATTTAGTGTTAGGGGGACGGTTAGGTCGAGGGTTAGGTTTAGGGTTAGTGTTAGGGTTAAGGTTAGGGTGAGGGTTAGGTTGAGGTTTAGGGTTATGGTTAGGTTTAGGGTTAGGATTAGGGTTAGGGTGAGGGTGAGTTTGAGGGTTAGAGTTAGGCTTAGGCTTAGGCTTAGAGTTAGGCTGAGGGTGATGGTGGGCGTCAAGATTAGGGTTAGGGTGATGGTTAGTATTAGGGTTAGATTGAGGGCTAGAATGAGGGTGAGGTTTAGGGTAAGGCTTAGGCTTAGGCTTAGGGTTATACTGAGATTGAGGTTGAGGGTGAGGGTTAGGGTTATGGTCATGGTTAGGTTTACGGTTAGGGTGAGGGTTAGCATGAGGTTTAGGGTTAGGTTGAGGGTTAGGGTGTGGATGATGGTAAGGGTAAAGGTGAGGTTTACGCTGAGGGTGAGGGTTAAGATAAGGCTGAGGGTTAGGGTTAGGTTTAGGGTTAGGGTAAGGGTTAGGGTTAGGGTTAGGTGTGGGTTAGATTGAGGATTAGTGTCAGGGTTAGTGTGAGGTTTAGGGTGAGGATGAAGGTCAGGGTTAGGGTGAGGGTGAGGGTTAGGGTTACGTTTAGGGTTTGGGTGAGGTTTAGGATTAGGGTGAGGGTTAGGGTTAGTGTGAGTGTTAGTGTTAGGTTTAGGGTTAGTGTTAGGGTGAGTGTAAGTGGTAGGGTGAGGTTTAGGTTTAGGTTTAGGGTTAGGGTTAGGGTTAGGTTTAGGTTATTGTTAGGGTTAAGGTTAGCGTTACAGTCACGGTGAGTTAGGGTTAGGGTTAGCATTAGGGTTAGGTGAGGGTTACATTTACGGGTACAGTTAGGGTTAGGCTGAGGGTTAGGGTTAGGGTTAGGCGTAGTGTTAGGTTGATGGTAAGTGTTAGTGTGAGGGTTTGGGTGAGGGTTAGGGTTAGGGTTAGGGTTAGTTTTAGGATTAGTATTAGGGTGAGGGTGAGTGTGAGGGTTAGGGTTAGGGTTAGGCTGAGGTTTAGGGTGAGGGTTAGGGCTAGGGTTTGGGTTAGGGTTAAGGTTTGGGTTAGGGTGAGGGTGAGGCTGAGGATTAGTGTTAGGTTTAGGATTAGGTTTAAGGTTAAGGTTAGGTTTAGGTTTAGGTTTAAGGTTAGGATTACAGTGAGGGTTAGGGTTAGGCTTAGGCTTAGGCTTAGGTTTAGGCTGAGGGTGAGGGTAAGGGTGGGGGTGCAGATTAGGTTTAGGGTTAGGGTTAGGGTTACGTTTATTGTTAGTGTTATGGTTAGGGTTAAGTTTGCGGTGAGGGTTAGGCTGAGGTTGAGGGTTATGTTTAAGGTTAGGGTCAGGGTTAGGGTAAGGGTTATAGTTATTGTTAGGGTTAGGGTTAGAGTTACTGTGAGGTTGAGGGTGAGGGTGTGGGTCTTGGTTAGGGTGAGGTTTAGGGTGAGGTTTAGGGATATGGGGAGGGTTAGGATGAGGGTTAGGGTTAGGGTGAGGTTTAGGGTGAGGGTGAGGGTGTGTGTTAGGGTTAGTTTTATGCTTAGGCTTAGGGTTAGGCTGAGGGTGAGGTTGAGGGTGAGGGTTAGTGTTAGGGTGAGGGTTAGGGTAAGGGTTAGGGGGAGAGTTAGGAAGAGGGTAAGGATTAGGGTTAGGGTTGGGTATGCTAGGGTGAGGATGAGGTTTAGTGTTAGGGTTAGGTTGAGGATAACGTTTAGGGAAAGGGTAAGAGTTAGGGTTCTGGTTTTGTTTAGGGGTAGGTTGTGGATTAGTGTAAGGGTTAGTGTGAGGGTGAGGGTTATGTTTAGGTTGAGTGTGAGGGTTCAGATTAGGGTTAGGGTGAGGTTGTGGGTTATGGTTAGTGTTAGGGTGAGGTTTAGGGTTAGAGTTAGGGTTAGGGTTAAGATTAGGTTTAGGGTAAGGGTTATGGTGAGTGTGAGAGTTAGGGTTAGGTTTAGGGTTAGGCTTAGGGTTAGGCTGAGGGTGAGGGTGATGGTTAGGGTTAGGGTTAGGGTGAGAGTTAGGGTTAGGGTTAGGGTGACAGATAGGGTTCGGTTATGTTTAGGGTTAGGGTGAGGGTTAGTGTTAGGGTTATGGTGAGCATGAGGTTTAGGGTTAGGGTGAGGGTTAGGGTTAGGTTTAGGGTTAGGGTGAGGGTTATGTTTAGGGTTAGGTTGAGGGTAAGAATGAGGATTAGGGTTAGTGTTAGGGTTAGGGTGAGGGTTAGTGTGAGGGTGAGGGTTAGTGTTAGTGTCAGATTAAGGTTTAGGGTTAGGGTTAGGGTTAGGGTGAGGGTAAGGTTGCGGGTTAGGGTTACAGTGAGGGTGAGGATTAGGGTTAGGGCTAAGGATAGACTTAGGATTAGGGTAAGCTTGAGGGTGAGTGTCAGGATTAGGGTTAGGGTTCAGGTTAGGTTTATTGTTAGAATTAATGTTATTGTTAGGGTTAGGGTTAGAGTTATGGTAAGGGTGATGGTGAGGGTTAGGGTTAGCGTTAGTGTGAGGTTTTGGGTTAGGATTAGGATTAGTGTTAGTGTGAGGGTGAAGATTAGGGTAAGATTTATGTTTTGTTGGAGGGTTAGGTCGAGAATTAGGTTAGGGTAAGTTTTAAGGTTAAGGTTATGGTGAGGTTTAGGTTGAGTTTTAGGGTTAGGGTTAGGGTTAGGGTTAGGATTATGGTGAGGGTTAGGGTTAGTGGTGGGGTGAGGGTTATGATGAGAGTTAGGTTTATGGTTGTGGTGAGGGTTAGGGTTAGGGTGAGGGTTAGGGATAGTGTTAGATTAAGGTTTAGGTTTAGGGTTAGGTTTGGGTGAGGGTAAGGTTGAGGGTTAGGGTTACAGTGAGGGTGAGGATTAGGGTTAGGGTGAAGTTTAGGGTTAGGATTAGGGTTAGCGTGTGGGTGAATGTTAGGATTAGGGTTAGGGTTAGGGTTAGGTTTATTGTTAGAATTAATTTTATTGTTAGAGTTAGGGTTAGAGTTATGGTGAGGGTGAGGGTGAGGGTGAGGGTTAGGGTTAGGGTTAGGGTGAGGTTTAGGGTTAGGGTTAGGATTACGGTTAGTGTGAGGGTGAGGATTAGGGTAAGATTTAGGGTTATTTGGAGGGTTAGGTCGAGAGTTAGGGTTAGGGTAAGTTTTAGGGTTAAGGTTAGGGTGAGGGTTAGGTTGTGGTTTAGGGTTATGGTTAGGGTTAGGGTTAGGATTATGGTGAGGGTGAGGGTTAGGGTGAGGGTTAGGATGAGGGTTAGGTTTAGGATTAGGGTTAGGGTGAGGTTTAGAGTTAGCAGTAGGTTTAGGGTTTGGGTTAGGTTTAGGTTTAGGGTTTGGATTACTGTTATTGTTAGGGTGAGGGTTAGATTTATGGTGAGGGTGAGGGTGAGTGTTAGGGTTAGGGTGAGGTTTAGGGTTAGATTTAGGTTTGGTTGGAGGATTAGGTCGAGGGTTAGGGTTAGGGTAAGTGTTAGGTTTAAGGTTCTGTTGAGGGTTAGGTTGAGGTTTAGGGTTATGTTTATGGTTAGGATTAGGGTTAAGTTGAGGGTGAGTGTGAGCATTAGGTTTAGGGTTAGGCTTAGGCTTAGGGTTCAGCTGAGGGTGAGGCTGGGGGTGAGGATTAGGGTTAAGGTGATGGTTAGGGTTAGGGTTAGTGTGAGGGTTAGTGTTAGGGTTAGGGTTAGAATTAGGGTTAGGGTTAGAATTAGGGTTAGGGTGAGGGTTAGGGTGGGGGTGACGGTAATGGTAAAGGTGAGAGTTAGGCTGAGGGTGAGGGTTACGTTAAGCGTGAGGGTTAGGGTTAGGGTTAGGGTGAGGGTGAGGGTTAGATTGAGGATTAGTGTTAGTGTTAGTGTGAAGTTTAGCCTGAGAATGAGGGTTAGGGTTAGGGCGAGGTCTAGGGTGAGGGTGAGGTTTAGGGTTATTTTTAGGGTGATGTTTAGGTTTAGGGTGATGGTTAGGGTTAGTATGAGGTTTAGTGTTAGGGTTAGGGTTATTGTTAGGGTGAGGATAAGTGTTAGGGTGAGTGTTAAGGTTAGGGTGAGGATTATGGTTAGGGTGAGGGTTAGGTTTAGGTTTAGGATTATTGTTAGCATTATGGTTAGGGTTACAGTTATGGTGAGGGTGAGGGTGAGGATTATGGTTAGGGCTAGGATGAGGTTTAGGGATAGGGTTAGGGTTAGGGTTCGGGTCAGGGTGAGGTTTAGTGTTAGATTTAGGGTTAGGGTGGTGCTGAGGGTGAAGGTTAGGTTTAGGATTAAAATTAGGTTTAGGCTTAAGGTGAGTGTTAGTTTGAGGGTGAGGGTTAGAATTAGGGTTAGGAGTAGGATAGGGTTTTTGTTAGGGTGAGTGTGAGGGTTAGGGTTAGGGTTAGGTATAGGCTTAGTGTTAGGCTGAGGTTGAGAGTGAGGGTTAAGGTTAGGGTGAGGTTTAGGTTTCGGGTTAGGGTTAGTGTTAGGCTTACGATTAGGCTGATGGTGAAGGTTGTGGGTTATGGTTAGTGTGAGGGTTAGGGTTATGGAGAGGGTTAGGATGAGGGCTAGGGTTAGGATTAGGGTTAGGTTGAGGGTGAGTGTATGTGTTAGGTTTAGGTTTAGGGTTAGGCTTAGGGTTAGGCTGAGAGTGAGGTTGAGGGTGAGGGCTAGGGTGAGGGTGAGGTTTATTATTAGGGTTAGGGTGAGGTTTATCGTTAGAGTAAGGGTGAGAGTTAGGGTTCGGTTTAAGTTTAGGGTTAGGTTGAGTGTTAGTGTAAGGGTATGGTGAGGGTGAGTGTTAGGTTTAGGTTGAGGGTTAGGGTTCGGATTAGGGTTAGGGTGAGGGTGAGTGTGAAGGTTAGGTTTAGTGTTAGGGTGAGGGTTAGGTGGAGGGTTAGGGTTAGGGTTAGGGTTAGTGTGAGGTTTAGGGTTAGGATTAGGTTTTTGATGAGGGTGAGGGTGAAGTTTCGGGTTAGAGTTAGGGTTAGGGTGAGGCTGAGGTTGTTGGTTAGGGTTAGGGTTAGTGTTAGATTTAGGGTTAGGTTGAGGGTGAGGTGTAAGCTTAGGGTTAGGATTAGTTTTAGGGTAAGGTTTAGGGTGATTGTGAGCATTAGGGTTAGTGTTAGGCTTAGGGTTAGGCTGACAATGAGGGTGAGGGTGAAGGTTAGGGTTAGGGTGAGAGTAATGATGTGGATTAGGGTTATGATTAGGGTTAGGGTGAGGTCTAGGGTGAGGGTGAGGGTTAGGGTTAGTGTTACATTAAGGTTTAAGTTTTGGGTTAGGGTTTGGGTGAGGGTTAGGTTGAGGCTTAGGGTTACAGTGAGGGTGAGGATTAGGTTTGGGTGAGGGTTAGTGTTAGGATTAGGGTTAGCATGAGGGTGAGTGTTAGGATTAAGGTTAGGGTTAGGGTTATGGTTAGGTTTAGGGTTAGGATTAATGTTATTGTTAGGGTTGGGGTTAGAGTTATGATGAGGGTGAGGGTGAGGTGAGGGTTCGGGTTAGAGTTAGAGTTAGGGTGAGGTTTAGGGTTAGGGTTAGGGTGAGGGTGAGGTTTAGGGTTATATTTAGGGTTAGTTGGAGGGTTAGGTCGAGGGTTAAGGTTCGGGTTACTTTTAGAGTTAAGGATATGGTGAGGTTAAGGTTGAGGTTTAGGGTTATGGTTATGGTTAGGTTTAGGATTAGAGTGAGGGTGAGTGTGAGCGTTAGGGTTAGGCTTAGTCTTAGGCTTAGGGTTAGGCTGAGGCTGGGGGTGGGGGTGAGGATTAGGTTTAGGGTGATGGTTAAGGATTGGGTTAGGGTGAGGGTTAGGATGAGGGTTAGGATTAGGATTAGTTTTAGGGTGAGGGTTAGGGTGAGGTTGAGTGTTAGGGTTAGGGTGATGGTTAGTTTTACAGATAGGGTGAGGGTTAGGATGAGGTTTAGGGTTACGGAGAGGGTTAGGGTGGGGATTGTGGTAAGGGTAAAGTTGAGGTTTAAGCTGAGGGTGAGGGTTAAGATAAGGGTGAGTGTTAGGGTTAGGTTTAGGTTTAGGGTAAGGGTTAGGGTTTGGTTTAGAATGAGGGTTAGTTTGAGGATTAGTGTTAGGGTTAGTGTGAGGATTAGGGTGAGGATGAGGGTTAGGGTTAGTGTTAAGTTGAGAGTAAGTGTAAGGGTGAGGGATAGGGTTCGAGTGAGGTTTTTGGTTAAGGTGAGGCTGAGGGTTAATGTTAGGGTTATTGTTAGGGTTAAGGTTAGGTTTACCGTTACGGGGAGTGTTAGGGTTGGGGTTAGGGTGAGGTTTAGGCTTAGAGTTAGGGTGAGGGTTAGGATGAGGATTAGGGTTAGGGTTAGGGTGAGGTTTAGGGTTAGGGTTAGGATTAGGGTTAGGGTGAGTTTGAGGTTTATGGTTAGATTTAGGTTTAGTTGGAGGGTTAGGTTGAGGTTTAGGGTTAGTTTTAGTGTTAGGGTGAGTTTTAGGTTTTGGGTTAGGGTTAGAGTTAGGGTTAGGGTGAGGGTGAGGTTTAGGGTTAGAGTTAGTGTTAGGGTGAGGTTTAGGTTGAGGTTTATGGTAAGGGTTAGGTTTAGGGTTATGATTAGGGTGAAATTTAGGGGGAGGGTTAGGGTTAGGGTTAGGGATAGCATTAAGGTGAGAGTGAGGGTGAGTGTGTGTGTTAGGTTTATTTTTCTGGTTAGGCTTAGGGTTATGCTGAGGGTGAGGTTGAGGGTGAGAGTTAGGGTTAGGGGGAGGGTTAGGATGAGGGTTAGGGTTAGGATTAGGGTTAGGGTAAGGGCTAGGATGAGTGTGAGGGTGAGGTTTAAGGTTATGGTTATTGTTAGGGTTAGGGAGAGGTTGAGGTTTAGGGTTCGATTTAGGGTTAGGGTGAGGCTGAAGGTGAGGGTTAAGGTTAGGGTTAGGATTAGGATTAGGGTAAGGGTTAGGGTGAGTGTGAGGGTTATTGTTAGGCTTAGGTTAGGCTGAGGCTGAGGGTGAGGGTGAGGGTTAGGGTTAGGTGGAGGGTTAGGGATAGGGTTAGGGTGAGAGTTAATGTTCGGTTATGTTTAGGGTTAGGGGGAGGTTTAGGGTTATGGCGAGCGTGAGGTTTAGGGTTAGGTTGAGGTTTAGGGTTAACGTTAGCGTTAGGGTGAGGGTTAAGGTTAGGGTTACGGTGAGGGATAGGTTGAGGGTGATTGTTAGGGTTAGTGTTAGATTAAGGTTTAGGGTTAGGGTTAGGGTTAAGGTGAAGGTTACGTTGAAGGTTAGGGTTACAGTGAGGGTGAGGATTAGGGTTAGGATGAGGGTTAGGATTGGGATTAGGGTTAGGGTGAGGGTGAGTGTTAGGATTACGGTTAGGGTTAAGGTTAGGTTTAGAGTTAGGATTAGTGTTATTGTTAGGGTTAGGGTTAGAGTTATGGTGAGGGTGAGGTTGAGGGTGAGGGTTAGGGTTTGGGTTAGGGTGAGGTTGAGGGTTAGGGTTAGGAATAGGGTTAGGGTGAGGTTGAGGTTGAGGATTAGGGTTAGATTTAGGGTTAGTTGGAGGATTAGTTCGAGGGGTAGAGTTAGGGTTATTTTTAGGGTTAAGGTTAGGGTGAGGGTTATGTTGAGGTTTAGGGTTATGGTTAGGGTTAGGGTTAGGATTAGGGTGAAGTTGAGGGTGAGTGTGAGGGTTCAGCTTAGGGTTAGGCTGAGGGCGAGAGTGGGGGTGAAGATAAGGTTTAGGGTGATGGTTAGGGATAGGGATAGGGTGAGTGTTAGGATGAGGGTTAGCATTAGGATTAGGGTTAGGGTGAGGGCTAGGGTGAGGGTGAGGGTTAGATTAAGGTTTAGGCTTCGGCTTAGGTTTAGGCTGAGTGTGAGGCTGAGGGTGAGGGTTAGAGTTAGTGTGATGGTTAGGTTTACAGTTACGGTGAGGGTTAGGATGAGGTTTAGGATTACGGTGAGGGTTAGGGTGAGGATGATGTAAAGGGCAAAGGTGAGGTTTAGGCTGAGGGTGAGGGTTAAGGTAAGGGTGAGTGTTAGGGCTAGGTTTAGGTTTAGGGTAAGGGTTAGTGTTAGGTTTAGGGTTAGGGTGAGGGTTAGATTTAGGATTAGGGTTAGGGTTAGTGTGAGGTTTAGGGTGAGGATGAGGTTAGGGTTAGGGTGAAGGTGAGGGTTAGAATTAGGGTTAGGGTGAGGGCTAGGGTGAGGGTTAGGATTAGGGATAGGGTTAGGGTTAGGGAGAGGTTTTGGATTAGGGTGAGGGTTAGGGTTAGTGTGAGGGTTAGTGTTAGGTTTAGGGTTAGTTTTAGGGTGAGGGTAAGTGTTATCGTGAGGGTTAGGGTTAGGCTGAGGTTTATGGTTAGGATGAGGGTGAGGTTTAGGGTTAGGGTTAGGGTGAGGTTTAGTGTTAGGGTTAGGGTTAGAGTTAGGGTTAGGGAGAGGGTGAGGTTTAGGGTTACATTAAGGGTTAGTGTGAGGCTTAGGGTTAGGGTCCGGGTTAGCATGGGGGTGAAGGTGAGGGTAAAGGTGAGGGTTAGGCTGAGGGTGAGGTTTACGGTAAGGGTGAGGGTTAGGGTTAGGGTGAGGGTTAGTGTTAGTGTTAGGGTGAGGTGGAGTGTTAGATTGAGTATTATTGTTAGGGTTAGTGTGAGGTTTATGGTGAGGATGAGTTTTAGGGTTAGGATGAAGTCTAGGGTGAGGGTGAGGGTTAGGGTTAGTGTTAGGGTGAGGTTTGGGGTTAGGGTGATGTTTAGGGTTAGTGTGAGGGTTACTCTTATGGTTAGGGTTAGTGTTAGGGTGAGGGTAAATGTTAGGGTGAGGGTTAGGGTTATGATGAGGGTTATGGTTAGTGTGAGGGTTAGAGTTAGGATAAGTGTAAGGGTGAGGGCTAGGCTGAGGGTTAGGGTGAGGGTTAGGGTTAGGGTTAGGGTTAGGTTTAGGATTAGGTTTAGGGTGAGGGTGAATGTGAGGGATAGGATTAGGTTAGGTTTAAGCTTGGCGTTAGGATGAGGGTTAGGGTTAGGGTTTGGGTTAGGGTGAGGGTGAGGCTGAGGGTTAGGGTTAGGTTTATGTTTAGGTTTAGTGTTAAGTTTAAGGTTAGTGTTAGGGTTAGTGTTAGGGTTACAGTGAGGGTTGGGGTTAGGTTTAGGGTTAGGTTTAGGCTTAGAGTTAGGGTGAGGGTTAGAATAAGGATTAGGTTTACGATTAGGGTTCGGGTGAGGTCTAGGGTGAAGGTGAGGATGACGGTTAGTGAGATGGTAATGTTTAGGGTTAGGGTTAGGGTTAGGGTGAGCATTAGGATGAGGGTTAATGTTATGATGAGGGTGCGGATTAGGCTTAGGGTGAGGCTTAGGGTTAGGATTAGGGTTAGGGTGAGGTTGAGAGTTAGCATTAGGGTTAGGGTTAGTGTTAGGGTTAGGTTTAGGGTTTGGATTACTGTTATTGTTACTGTTAGGATTAGAATTATGGTGAAGGTGAGGGTGAGAGTGAGTGTTAGGGTTAGGGTGAGGTTTAGGGTTAGAGTTAGGATAAGGGTTAGGGTGAGGGTGAGGTTTATGGTTAGATTTAGGTTTAGTTGGAGGGTTAGGTCGAGTGCTAGGGTTAGCTTAAGTGTTAGGGTTAAGGTTTGCTTGAGGGTTAGGTTGACGTTTAGGGTTAGGGTAAGGTTTAGGGTTAGGATTATGGTTAGGGTGAGGGTGAGTGTGAGGTTTAGGGTTAGGGTTAGGCTTAGGCTTAGGTTTAGGCTGAGGGTAAGTGTGGGGGTGAGAATTAGGGTTAGGGTGTTGGTCAGGTTTAGATTTGGTGTGAGGTTTAGTGTTAGTGTTAGTGTTAGGGTGAGGGTAAGTGTTAGGCTGAGGGTTAGGGTTAGGGTGAGGGTTATGTTTAGGGTGAGGTTTAGGGTTAGGGTTAGGGTTATTGTTATTGTTAGGGTTAGGGTTAAGGTTATGGTGAGGGTGAGGGTGAGGTTTAGGGTTAGGGTTAGGATGAGTTTTAGGGATAGGGTTAGGGTTAGTAACCCTAGTGTTAGATTTAGGGTTCGGGTGAGGCAGAGGGTGAGGGTTAGGCTTAGGATTAATGTTAGGGTTAGGCTTAATGTGAGGGTTAAGGTGAGGATGAGGGTTACGGTTAGGGTTAGGAGTAGAATTAGGGTTAGTGTTAGGGTGAGAGTGAGGGTTAGGGTTAGGATTAGGGATAGGCTTAGGCTTAGGCTGAGGTTGAGGGTGAGGGTTAGGGTTAGGGTGAGGTTTAGGGTTAGGGTTAGGTTGAGTGTGAGTGTTGGGGTTTGGGATAGGCTTAGGATTAGTCTGAGGGTGAGGATGTGGGTTAGAGTTAGGGTTAGTGTTAGGGTGAGATTTAGGGTTTGGGTTAGGGTTAGAGTTAGGTTTAGGGTGAGGGTGAGGTTTAGTGTTAGTTGGGGTTAGGGTGAGGTTTTGGTTTAGGGTTACGGTAAGGGTTAGTGTTAGGGTTAGGGTTAGGTTGAGAGTTAGGGGGAGGTTTAAGTTTAGGGTTAGGGTTAGGGATAGGATTAGGGTTAGAGTGAGGGTGAGTGTGTGTCTTAGGTTTAGGTTTAGGGTTTTGCTTAGGGTTAGGCTGAGGGAGAGATTGACAGTGAGGGTTAGGGTTAGGGGGAGGGTTAGGATGAGGGTTAGGGTTAGGATATGGGTTAGGGTAAGGGCTAAGGTGAGTGTGAGGGTGAGGTTTAAGGTTAGGGTTAGAGTTAGGGTTAGGGTTAGGGTGAGGGAGAGGTTTAGGTTTAGAGTTAGGTTTAGGGTGAGGCTGAGTGTGAGTGTTAGTGTTCGCATTAGTGTTAGGTTTAGGGTTAGGTTTAGGGGGAGGGTTAGTGTGAGGGTGAGGGTTAAGATTAGGATTAGGGTTAGGGTTAGGGTAAGTGTGACGGTTAGGGTTAGGTTTAGGGTTAGGCTTAGGGTTAAGCTGAGGCTGAGGGCAAGGGTGAGGTTTAGGGTTAGGGTGAGGGTTAGGGTTAGGGTTATGGGGAGGGTTAGGATGAGGGTTAGGGTTAGGTTTAGGGTTAGGGTGAGGGCTGGGGTGAGGTTGAGTTTTAGGGTTAGGGTTATGGTGAGGTTTAGGGTTAGGGATAGGGATAGGGTCAGGGTGAGTGTGAAGTATAGGGTTAGAGTTAAGGTTAAGGTGCTGTTGAGGATGAGGCTTAGGAGTAGGGTTAGGATTAGGATTATGTGGAGGGTGAGTGTGAGGTTTAGGTTTAGGGTTAGGCTTAGGCTTAGGATTAGGCTGAGGGTGAGGGTGGGGTGAGGATTAGGGTTAAGGTGAGGGTAAGGGTTAGGTTTAGAGTGAGGGTTAGTGTTAGGGTTAGAGTTAGGGTTAGGGTGAGGGTGAGGTTTAGGGGTAGAGTTAGGGTTAGTGTGAGAGTTAGTGTTAGAGTGAGGGTTATGGTGCGGGTCACGGTAAGGGAAAGGTGAGGGTTAGGCTGAGGTTGAGGTTTACGGTAAGGGTGAGGGTTATGGTTAGGGTGAGGTTAGGGTTAGGGTTAGGAGTAGGATTAGGATTAGTGTTATGGTGAATGTAAGGGTTAAGGTTAGGGTGAGGTTTAGGGTTAGGCTTAGAATTAGGCTGAGGGTGAAGGTGTGGGTTAGGGTTACGATTAGTGTTAGGGTGAAGTTTAGGGTTTGGTTTAGGGTTAGAGTTTGGGTTAGGGTGAGGGTGAGGTTTAGGGTTAGTGTTAGGGTTAGGGTGAGGCTGAGAATGAGGGTTAGGGTTAGGGTTAGTGTTATGTTTAGGGTTAAGTTTAGGGGGAGATTTAGGGTGAGGGTGAGGGTTAAGATTAGGATTAGGGTTAAGGTTAGAGTGAGTGTGAGGGTTAGGGTTAGGTTTAGGGTTAGGCTTAGGTTTAGGCTGAGGGTGAGGGTGAGGGTGAGGTTTAGGGTTAGGGTGAGGGTTAGGGTTAGGGTTATCGGGAGTGTTGGGTGAGTTTTAGGGTTAGGATTTGGGTTACGGTGAGGGTGAGGCTAGGGTGAGGTTGAGGTTTAGGGTTAGTGTTAGGGTGAGGTTTCGGGTTAGGGTTAGGATTAGGGTGAGTGTGAGGTACAAGGTTAGAGTGAAAGTTTAGCTGAGGCTGAGGGTGAGGCTTAGGTTTAGGGTTAATATTAGGATTAGGTTAAGGGTTAAGGTGAGTGTGTGTTTGGGTTAAGTTTAGGCTTAGGGTTACACTGAGGGTGAGGGTTAGGATGAGGGTTAGGGTTAGGATGAGGATTAGAGTGAGGGTTAGGATTAGTGTGAGGGTTTGTTTTAGGGTTAGGGTTAGTGTTTGGATTAGTGTTAGGGTGAGGGTGAGGTTTATGGTTAGATTTAGGTTTAGCTGGAGGGTTACGTCGAGGGTTAGGGTAAGGGGTAATGTTAGGTTTAAGGTTAGGGTCAGGGTTATTTTGAGGTTTCGGGTTTAGGTTAGGTTTAGGGTTAGGGTTAGGATTAGGCTGAGGGTGAGTGTGAGGTTTAGGGTTTGGGTTAGGCTTAGGCTTGTGATTAGGCTGAGGGTGAGGGTGGGTGTGAGGATTAGGGTTAAGGTGATGGTTATGGTTAGGGTTATGGTGAGGGTAGTGTTAGGGTTAGGGTTAGAGTTAGGGTTAGGGTGAGGGTGAGGTTTAGGGGTACAGTTATGGTTAGGGTGAGGGTTAGCGTTAGAGTGAGGGTTAGGGTGAGGTTGACGGTAAGGGTAAAGTTGAGGGTAGGCTGAGGGTGAGGGTTACAGTAAGGGTAAGGGTTAGGGTGAGGGTGAGGGTTAGGGTGAGGGTGAGAGTTAGATTGAGTATTAGTGTTAGGGTTAGTGTGAAGTTAGGGTGAGGATGAGGGTTAGGGTTAGGGTGAGTTCTAGGGAGAGGTTGAGGTTTAGGGTTAGGGTTAGTGTGAGGTTTAGGTATAGTTTGATATTTAGGGTTAGTGTTAGGGTTAGGGTTAGTGTTAAGGTGAGGGTCAGTGTTAGGGTGAGGGTTAGGGTTAGGGTTAGGGTAAATGTTAGGGTGAGGGTTAGGGTTAGGGTGAGGGTTATGGTTAGGGTGAGGGTTAGGTTTAGGTTTAGGATTATTGTTAGCATTAGGGTTAGGGTTCCGGTTATTGTGAGGGTGAGGGTGAGGGTTAGGTTTAGGGTTAGGATGAGGTTTAGGGATAAGCTTAGGTTGAGTGTGAGGGTCAGGGTTAGGGTTAGGCTTACGATTAGGCTGAGGGTGAGGGTTAGGGTTAGGTTGAGGGTTAGGGTTATTGGGAGGGTTAGGATGAGAGTTAGGGTTAGGATTAGGTTTAGGGTGAGGGTGAGTGTGTGTGTTAGCGTTAGGTTTAGGTTTAGGTTTAGGGTTAGGCTGAGGGTGAGGTTGAGAGTGAGGGCTAGGGTGAGGGTGAACTTTAGGGTTAGGTTTAGGGTGAGGGTTATGGTGAGGGTGATGGTTAGGGTGAGATTGAGGGTTAGGGTTCGGATTAGGGTTAGGGTGAGGGTGAGGTTGAGGTTTAGGTTTAGTGTTTGGGTAAGGGATAGGTTGAGGGTTAGGGTAAGGATTAGGGTGAGGGTGAGGGCTAGGGTGAGGGTGAGGTTTAGGGTTAGGTTTAGCGTTAGGCTTAGGCTTAGGGTTAGGCTGAGGGTGAGGGTGGGGGTGAGGATTATGATTAGGTTTGATCGTTATGGTTAGGGTTAAGGTGAGGGTTAGGATGAGGATTAGGGTTAGGTTGAGGGCTAGGGTGAGGGTGAGGGTTAGGTTTAGGATGATGATTAGGTTTATGCTTAGGGCGAGGGTTAGGATGAGGTATAGGGTTAGGGTGAGGATGAAGGTAAGGGTAAAGGTGAGGTTTAGGCTGTCGGTGAGGGTTAAGATAAGGGTGATGGTTAGGGTTAGTTTTAGGGTGAGTGTTAAGGTTAGGGTACGTGTTATGTTTAGGGTGAGGGTTAGGGTTAGGGTTAGGGTTATTGTTAGGTTTAGGGTTAGGGTTACGTTTAAAGTGAGGGTAAGGGTTCGGTTTAGGGTTAAAATGAGGTTTAGTGTTAGGGTTAGGGTTAGAGTTAGGGTGAGGGTGAGGGTGAGGTTTAGGGGTACATTTAGGGTTAGGGTGAGGGTTAGGGTTAGGGAAAGGTTGAGTGTTAGCATTAGGGTTAGGGTTCGGGTTAGGTTTAGGGTTAGGATTAGTGTTATTGTTAGGGGTAGAGTTAGGGTTAGTGTGCGGGTTAGGTTTAGAGTGAGGTTTATGGTGAGGATGAGGGTTAGGTTTAGGGTGAAGGATATGGTGAGGGTGAGGGTTAGGGTTAGACTTAGGATGAGTGTTAGTGTTAGGGTGATGTTTAGGGTTAGTGTGAGGGTTAGTGTTAGGGTTAGGGTTAGTGTTAGGGTGAGGGTAAGTCTTAGGGGGAGGGTTAGGGTTAGGGTGAGGGTTATGGTTAGGGTGAGGATTAGGGTTAGGATAAGTGTAAGGATGAGGGCTAGGCTGAGGGTTAGGGTCAGGGTTAGGGTTAGGGATAGGGTTAGGTTTAGGATTAGGGTTAGGGTGAGGGTGAGTGTGAGGGTTAGGATTAGGGTTAGGGTTAGGCTTAGAGTTAGGATGACGGTTAGGGTTAGGGTTTGGGTTAGGGTGTGGGTGAGGCTGAGGATTAGGGTTAGGTTTAGGGTTAGGTTTACGTTTAGGTTTAGGGTTAGTGTTAGTGGTAGGGTTAGTGTTAGGGTTACAGTGAGTTTTGGGGTTAGGGTTAGGGTTAGAGTTAGGCTTAGAATTAGGGTGAGGGTTAGGATGAGGATTAGGTTTACGAGTAGGGTTAGGGTGAGGGCTAGGGTGAAGGTGAGGATTAGGGTTAGTTTTATGGTAATGTTTAGGGTTAGGGTTAGGGTGAGGGTTAGGATGAGGGTTAGGGTTACAGTGACGGTGAGGGTAAGGTTTAGGGTGAGGGTTAGGGTTAGGATTGGGGTGAGGTGAGGGTGAGTGTTAGGGTTAGGGTGAGGTTTAGGTTTAGGCCTAGGATTAGTGTTATGGTGAGGGTTAGGTTTATGGTTAGACTTAGGTTTAGTTGGAGGGTTAGGTGGAGGGTTAGGTTTAGGGTAAGTGTTAGGGTTAAGGTTAGGTTGAGGGTAAGGTTGAGGTTTAGGATTAGGGTTAGGGTTAGGGTTAGGGTGAGGGTGAGTGTGAGGTTTAGGGTTAGGGTTAGGCTTTGGCTTAGGTTTAGGCTGAGGGTGAGGGTGGTGGTGAGGTTAGGGTTAGGGTGATGGTTAGTGTTAGGGTTAGGGTGAGGGTTAGTGTTAGGGTTAGTGTTAGAATTAGGGTTAGGGTGAGTGTGAGGTTTCGGGGTAGAGTTAGGGTTAAGGTGAGTGTTAGAGTTAGAGTGAGGGTTTGGGTGGGATTGACAATAAGTGTAAAGTTCAGGGTTAGGCTGAGGTTGAGGGTAATGGTAAAGGGGAGGGGTTAGGGTGAGGGTGAGGTTTAGGGTTAGTGTTAGATTTAGGGTTAGGTTGAAGGTGAGGGTTAGGCTTAGGTTTAGGGTAAGGGTTAGGGTTAGTGTGAGCGTTAGGGTTAGGGTTAGGATTAGGGTAAGGCTGCGGGTGAGGGTGAGGTTAAGGGTTAGGGTTAGGGTTAGATTTAGGGTTAGGTTGAAGGTGAGGGTTAGGCTTAGGTTTAGGGTAAGGGTTAGGGTTAGTGTGAGCGTTAGGGTTAGGGTTAGGCTTAGGGTAAGGCTGAGGGTGAGGGTGAGGTTGAGGGTTAGGGTTAGGGTGAGGGTTAGGGTTAGGGTGAGGGTGAGAGTTAGGGATAGGTTGAGGGTGAGAGTTAGATTGAGGATTAGTGTTTGGGTTAGTGTGCACTTTAGGGTGAGAATTAGGGTTAGGGTTAGGGCGAGGTCTAGGGAGAGGGTGAGGTTTAGGGTTAGTGTTAGGGTGAGGTTTAGTGTTAGGGTGATGGTTAGGGTTAGTGCGAGGTTTAGTGTTAAGGTTAGGGTTAGTGTTAGGTTAGGTTAAGCCTTATGGTGAGGGTTAGGTTTAGGGTGAGGGTTATGCTTAGGGTGAGGTTTAGGGTTAGGGTTAGAGTTATTTTAGCTTTAGGGTTAGGGTTAAGGTTATGGTGAGGGTGAGGGTTAGGGTTAGGGCTAGGATGAGGTTTAGGGATAGGGTTAGGTTTAGGGTTAGGGTCAGGGTGAGGTTTAGTGTTAGAGTTAGATTTAGGGTGAGGCTGAGGGTGAGGGTTAGGGTTAGGATTAATGTTAGGGTTAGGCTTAAGGTGAGGGTTAGGTTGAGGGTGAGGCTTGGGGTTAGGGTTAAGAGTAGAATTAGTGTTAGGCTGAGGTTGAGGGTGAGGGTGAGTGTTAGGTTGAGGTTTAGGGTTAGGTTTGGGGTGAGTGTGAGGGTTAGGGTTAGGGTTAGGCTTGAATTAGAATGAGGATGAGGGTGTGTGCTAGTGTTAGGGTTAGTGTTAGTGTGAGGTTTAGGGTTTGGGTTAGGGTTAGAGTTAGGGTTAGAATGAGGGTGAGGTTTAGGGTTAGAGTTAGGGTTAGGGTGAGGTTTAGGTTGAGGGTTAGGGTAAGGGTTAGTTTTAGTGTTAGGTTTAGGGTGATAGTTAGGGGGAGGGTTAGGGTTAGGGTTAGGGTTAGGGACAGGATCAGGGTTAGAGTGAGGGTGAGTGTGTGTGTTAGGTTTAGGTTTAGGGTTAGGCTTAGGGTTAGGCTAAGGGTGACGTTGAGGGTGAGGGTAAGATTTAGGAGGAGGGTTAGGATGAGGTTTAGGGTTAGGATTAGTGTTAGGGTAAGGGCAAGGGTGAGTGTGAGTGTGAGGTTTAAGGTTAGGGTTAGGGTTAGGGTTACTGTGAGTTTGAGGTTTGGGTTAGAATTAGGTTTAGGGTGAGACTGAGGGTGAGGTTTAGGGTTAGGTTTATTGTTAGGTTTAGGGTTAGGTTTAGGGTTAGGGTTAGGGTGAGTGTGAGGGATACGGTTAGAATTAGGGTTATGGTTAGGGTTAGTGTGAGGGTTAGTGTTAGGTATAGTGTTAGGCTTAGGTTTAGGCTGAGGTTCAGGGTGAGTTTGAGGGTTACGGTTAGGGTGAGGGTTAGGGTTAAGTTTATGGGGAGGGTTAGGATGAGGATTAGGGTTAGGATTAGGGTTAGGGTGAGGGCTAGGCTGAGGTTGAGATTTAGGGTTAGTGTTAGGGTGAGGTTTAGGGTTAGGGTTAGGGTTATGGTTATGGTGAGTGTGAGGTATAGAGTTAGAGTTAGTGTAAAGTTGAGGCTGAGGGTGAGGCTTAGGGTTAGGGATAGGATTAGGATTAAGGTAATGGTTAGGTTGAGTGTGATGGTTAGGGTTGGTGTTAGACTTTGGTTTATACTGAGGGTGAGGGTGAGGGTGAATTTTAGGGTTAGGATTAGGGTTAGGTTGAGGGTGAGTGAGTGTGTTAGGTTTATTTTTAGGTTTAGACTTAGGTTTAGGCTGAGGTTGAGTGTGAGTTTGAGGGTTTGGGTTAGGTTGAGGGTTAGGGTTAGGGTTATGGGGAGGGTTAGGATGAGGTTTAGGGTTAGAGTTAGGGTTAGGGTTAAGGTGAGTGTGAAATATAGGGTTAGAGTTAGGGTAAAGTTGAGGCTGAGGGTGAGGCTTAGGGTTAGGGTTAGGATTAGGATTTGTGTAAGGGTTAGGTTTGTGTTATGTTTAGGGTTAGGGTTAGGCTTAGGTTTACACTGACGGTGAGGGTGAGGGGGAAGCTTAGGGTTAGGATTAGGGTTAGGGTGAGGTTGAGTGTGTGTGTTAGGTTTAGTTTTAGGTTTAGGCTAATGTTTAGGCTAAGGGTGAGGTTGACTTTGAGGGTTAGGGTTAGGGTGAGGTTTAGTGTAAGGGTTAGGGGGAGGGTTAGGATGAGGGTTAGGGATAGGATTAGGGTTAGGGTGAGAGTGAGTCTGAGGGTTAGGGTTAGTGTTAGTGTTAGGGTTAGGGTGAGAGTTACGGGGAGTGTAAGGGTTAGGGTTAGGGTTAGGATTAGGGTCAGGGTGAGGGTGCGTTTGTGTGTTAGGGTTAGATTTAGGGTTAGGCTTAGGGTTAGGCTGAGGGTGAGGTTGAGGTTGAGGGTTATGGTTATGGTGAGGGTTACTTTTACTGTTAGGGTGAGGGTTAGGATGAGGTTTAGGGTTAGGGTGAGGGTTAAGGTGAGGATGATGGTAAGGGTAAAGGTGAGGTTTAGGCTGAGGTTGAGGGTTAAGATAAGGGTGAGGGTTAGGGTTAGTTTTAGGTTTAGGGTGAGGGTAGATTGAGGATTAGGGTTAGCGTTAGTGTGAGGTTTAGGGTGAGGGTGAGGGTTAGAGTTAGGGTTAGGTTGAGGTTTAGGGTTTGGCTTAGGGTTAGAGTTAGGTTTAGGATTAGGGTGAGGTTGAGGGTTAGGGTTAGGGTTAGTGTTAGGGTTAGGGTTACGGTGAGAGTTACCGGGAGGGTTAGGGTTAGGGTTAGGGTTAGTATTAGTGTCAAGGTGATTGTGCGTGTATGTGTTAGGGTTAGGTTTATGGTTAGGCTTAGGTTTAGGCTGAGGGTGTGGTTGAGGGTGAGGGTTAGGGTTACGGTGAGGGTTAGAGTAAGGGTTAGGGGGAGGGTTAGGATGAGGGCTAGGGTTAGGATTAGGGTTAGGGTGAGAGCTAGGGTGAGGGTAAGTTTTAGGTTTAGGGTTAGGGTGAGGGTTATGCT
The DNA here is from genome assembly GCF_024711535.1 of Dipodomys merriami. Lineage (NCBI taxonomy): Eukaryota > Metazoa > Chordata > Mammalia > Rodentia > Heteromyidae > Dipodomys > Dipodomys merriami. The sequence continues at coordinate 548,732 of NW_027206223.1, read as the reverse complement.
TAGGGTGAGGGTTAAGATTAGGGTTAGGGTTATTGTTAGGGTTCGGTTTAAGGTTACGGTTATGGTGCGGGTGAGGGTGAGGGTTAGGATTAAGGTTAGGGTGAGGTTTAGGGTGAGGGTGAGGTTTAGAGTTAGAGTTAGGGTTAGGGTGAGGGTTAGGTGGAGGGTTAGGGTTAGGGTTAGTGTTAGTGTTAGTGTTAGGGTGAGAGTTAGGGGGAGGTTTAGGGTTAGGGTTAGGGTGTGGATTAGGATTAGTGTTAGGGTGAGGGTGAAGTTTAGGGTAAGGGATAAGCTTAGGCTTAGGTTTAGGTTTAGGTTTGGGATAAGTGTCTGTGTTAGGGTTAGGTTTAGGGTTAGGCTTTGGGTTAGGCTGAGGGTGAGGTTGAGGGTGTTAGGGTTAGAGTGAGGGTTAGGTTTAGGGTTAGGAGGATGGTTAGGATGAGGGTTAGGTTTAGGATTATGGTTAGGGTGAGTGCTAGGGTGAGGATGAAGTTTAGGGTTAGGGTTAGGGTGAGGGTTAGTGTTAGGTTTAGGGTGAGAATTAGGTTTCAGGTTAAGTTTAGGGTTACGGTGAGTGTCAGGAAAAGAGTTACTGTGAGGGTGAGGGTTAGGATTAGGTTGAGGCTTAGGGTTAGGATGAGGGCTATGGTGAGGGTGATGATGAGGGTTAGGATTAGGTTTAGGGTGAGGGTTAGGATGAGGGTTAGGGTTTGGATTAGGGTTAGAGTGAGGGCTAGGGTGAGGGTGACGATTATGGTAAGGTTTAGACTTAAGCTTAGGGTTAGGTTGAGGGTGAGGTTGAGGTTGAGGATTAGCGTTAGGGTGATGGTTAGTTTTATGGTTAGGGTGAGGGTTACGATGAGGTTTAGGGTTAGGGGGAGGTTTAGGGTGAGGATGATAGTAAGGGTAAAGGTGAGGTTTAGGCTGAGGGTGAGGATTAAGATAATGGTGAGTGTTAGGGTTAGGTTTAGGGTTAGGGTTAGTGTGAGGTTTAGGGTTAGGATGAGGGTTAGGGTTAGGGTTAGGGTTAGGGTTATAGTTAGGGTGAGCATGAGGTTTTGGGGTGGAATTAGGGTTATGTTGAGGATTAGGGTTAGGGTTAGGTTTAGGGTAAGGGTTAGCATGGGGGTGATGGTAAGGGCAAACTTGAGGTTTAGGCTGAGGGTGAGGGTTACAGTGGGGTGAGGGTTAGGCTTAGGGGAAGGGTGTGGGTGAGGGATAGCTTGAGGATTAGTGTTAGAGTTAGGGTGAGGTTTAGGGTGAGGATGAGGATTAGGGTTATTGTGAGGGCTAGGATGAAGGTGAGGGTTAGGTTTAGGTTTAGGGTGAGTTTTAGAGTCTGGGTGATGGTTAGGGTTAGTGTGAGGGTTAGTGTTAGAGTTAGTGTTAGTGTTAGGCTGAGGGTAAGTGTTAGGGTGAGGGTTAGGGTTATTATTAGGGTTATTGGTAGGGTTAGGGTTTGGGTTACGGTTACGGTGAGGGTGAGGGTGAGGTTTAGGATTAGTGTTAGGATGAGGTTTAGGTTTAGGGTAAGGGTTAGAGTTAGGGTTAGTGTGAGAGTGAGGTTTAGGCTTAGAGTTAGGGTTAGCGTTATGTTGAATGTTTGGGTTAGATTTAGGCTTAGGCTTAGGCTTAGGCCAAGCATGAAGTTGAGGGTTAGGTTTAGGGTTAGGGTGAGGGTTAGGGTTAGGGTTAGTGTGAGGGTTAGGATGACGTTTAGGGTTAGGATTAGTGTTAGGGTGAGGGTTAGGGTGAGGGTTAAGTTTAGGGATATGGTTAGGTTTAGGGTTAGGGTTAGGTTGAGGGTGAGTGTGAGGGTCAGGGTTATGGTTAGGCTTAGGGTTAGGGTGAGGGTTAGGGTTAGGGTTTTGGATAGGGTGAGGGTGAGGCTGAGGATTAAGGTTAGGTTTAGGGTTAGGTTTAGGGTTACAGTTAGGGTTAGGGTTAGGTTTAGGCTTAGGTTTAGGCTTAGGATTCGGCTGAGGGTGAGGGTGGGGTTGAGGATTAGTGTTAGGTTTAGGATTAAGGTTATTGTTAGTGTTATGTTTAGGGTTAAGTTGGAGCTGAGGGTGATTATGAAGTTGATGGTTATGGTTATGTTTATGGTTAGGGTTAGGGTTAGTGTTAGATTTAGGGTTAGGTTTAGAGTTATGGTGAGATTGAGGGTGAGGGTGAGGGTTAGGGTTAGGGTGAGATTTAGGTTGAGGTTTAGTGTTAGGGTTACGGGGAGGGTGAGGGTTAGGTTGAGGTTTAGGGATAGGGTTAGATTTAGTATTAGGGGTAGGGTGAGGGTGAGTGTGACAGTTAGGGTGAGGGTGAGGCTTAGGCTTAGGGTTAGGCTGAGGGTGAGGGTGGAGGTGAGGATTAGGGTTAGGGTGATGGTTTGGGTTAGGGTTAGTGTTACTGTTAAGGTTAGGGTTAGAGTTACGGTGAGGTTGAGGTTGAGGGTTTGGGTTAGGGTTAGGGTGAGTTTTAGAGTAAGGGTTAGGGTTAGGTTTATGGTGAGGTTGAGCTTTAGGGTTAGAGTTAGGGTTAGCGGGAGGGTTAGGGTGAGGTTTAGGTTTAGGGTTACTGTTAGTTTTAGGGTGAGGGTGAGGGTTAGGTTGAGGTTTAGGGATAGGGATAGGTTTAGGATTAGGGTTAGGGTGAGCATGATTGTGAGGGTTAGGGTAAAGGTTAGGCTTAGGCTTAGGGAAAGGCTGAGGGTGAGGGTGGGGTGAGGATTAGGGTTAGGGTGATGGTTAGGGTTAGGGGGAGTGTTATTTTTAGGGTTAGCATTAGAGTTACGGTGAGGGTGAGGGTGCGGGTGAGGTTTAGGGTTATGGTTAGGGTGGGGTTTAGGGTTAGGGTTAGGGTTAGGATGAGGGTGAGGGTGAGGTTTAGGGTTAGATATAAGGTTAGGGTGACGGTTAGGGTGAGGGTTAGGGTTAGGTTTAGTGTTAGGGTTAGGGTGTGGATGAGGGTTAGGGTTAGGGTTAGGTATAGGGTAAGGGTGTGGTTTAGGTTTAGGGTTAGGGTTCGGGTTAGAGAAACGGTGAAGGTTAGGGTGCAGAATGAGTGTGAGGGTTGTGGTTAGGTTTAGGGTTATGCTTAGGGTTAGGCTTAGGTTTGGGCTAAGGGTGAGCTTGAGCTTTAGTGTTATTGTTTGGGTTAGGGTTAGGGTTATGGAGTGGGTTAGGATGAGGGTTAATGTTAGGATTAGGGTTAGGGTAATGGCTAGGGAGCGGGTGATGTTTAGGGTTAGGTTAAGGTGAGGTTTATGGTTAGGGTTAGGGTTAGGCTTAGGGTTACATTGAGTGTGAGCGTGAGGGTGAGGGTTAGGGTGGGAGTTAGGGTTCAGGATAAGTTTCGAGTTAGGGTGAGGGTTAGGGTTAGGTTTACGTTGAGTGTGAGGGTTAGGGTTAGGTTGAGGGTTAGGGGTAGGTTTAGGGTTAGGGTGAGATTTAGGGTTAGGGTTAGGGTGAGTGTTAGGATGTGGGTTAGGGTGACGGTAAGGGTGAGGGTTAGGATTAGGGTGAGTGTTAGGTTTAGGTTTAGGTTTAGGGTGAGGGTGAGGGTTAGGGTTAGGGTTAGGGTTATGGTTAGGTTTAGGGTTAGGGTTACGGTTATGTTTAGGGTGAGGTTGAGGGTTAGGGTTAGGGTTAGGTTGAGGTTTTTAGTGTTAGGGTTAGGGTTAGAATTAGGGATAGGATGAGGTTAGGGTTAGGGTTACTGTGAGGGTTAGTGTTTGGGTTAGGGTATGGGTTACGGTGAGGTTTTTGGTTAGGGTGAGTGTTAGGATTAGGGTTAGGGTTATTATTAGGGTTAGGTTTTGGGTTAAGGTAACGTTGAGAGTAAGGTGAGCATTAGGGTTTAGGGTGAGTGTCAGGTTTAGGTTTTGGGTTAGGGTTAGAGTTAGGGTTAGGGTGAGCATGAGGTTTAGATTTAGGGTTAGGGTGAGGGTTATGTGGAGGGTTAGGGTTAGGGTTAGGGTTAGTGTTAGGGTTAGGGTGAAGTTTAGGGTGAGGGTTAGGATGAGGGTGAGGTTTATATTAGGGTTATGCGGAGGGTTAGGATGAGGCTTAGTGTTAGGATTAGGGTTAGGGTGAGTGCTAGGTTGAGGGTGAGGTTTAGTGTTAGGGTTAGGGTCAAGTTTAGGGTTAGGGTTAGAGTTAGGGTGAGGGTGAGGTTTAGGTTTAGAGTTAGGGTAAGGGTGGGGCTGAGTTTGAGGGTTAGGGTTAGGGTTAGATTTTGAGTTAAAGTTAGGGTGAGGGTTAGGATTAGGGTGAGTTTGAGCATGAAGGTTAGGCTTAGGCTTAGTGTTAGGATTCAGATTAGGGTAAGGGTTAGGTTGAGTGTGATGTTTATGGTTAGGGTTAGGCTTAGGCTTAGGTTTAGACTGAGAGTGAGGGTGAGGGTGAGGGTTAGGGTTACGGTGAAGGTTAGGGTTAGTGTTAGGGTGAGAGTTAAGGTTTTATTATGTTTAGGGTTAAGGTGAGGGTTAGGGTTTGGATTAGTGTTAGAGTGAGGGCTAGGGTGAGGGTGAGGGTTAGGGTTAATGGTACGGTAAGGTTTATCATTAGGGTTAGGGTTTGGGTTAGGGTTAGGATGAGGGTTAGGATTATGGTGAGAGTGAGGATTAGGGTTAGGTTGAGGGTTAGGGTTAAGATTATGGTTAGGTTGAGGGTGAGTGTTAGGATTAGGGTTAGGGTAAGGGTCAGGTTTAGGGTTAGGATTTGTTTTATTGTTAGGGTTAGGGTTAGAGTTATGGTGAGGGTGAGGGTGAGGGTGAGCTTTAGGATTAGGGTGAGGTTTAGTGTTTAGTTTAGGATTAGGGTTAGTGTGAGGGTGAGGTTTAAGGTTACATTTAGGGTTAGTTGTAGGGTTAGGTCGAGCATTAATGTTAGGGTTAGTGTTAGGGTTAATGTTAGGTTGAGGGTTCGGTTGAGGATTAGTGTGAGGGTTAGTGTGATTTTTAGGGTTTAGGCTGAAGTTTAGGGTTAGGGTTAGGGTTAGGATTAATGTTAGGATTAGGCTTAAGTTGAGGGTTAGGTGAGGGTGAGGTTTAGGGTTAGGGTTAGCATTAGGATTAGGGTTACGGTTAGGGTGAATGATACCATGAGTGTTAGGGTTAGGGATTGAGTTAGGCTTAGTGTTAGGCTGAGGTTGAGGGTGATGGTTAGGGTGAGGATTAGGTTCAGGGTTAGGGTGAGAGTTAGGTTTCGGGTTAAGTTTTGGGTTGGGGTTAGCGTTAGGGTAACGGTTATAGTGAGAGTGAGGGTTAGGGTTAGGTTGAGGTTTAGTATTAGGTTTAGGGTTAGTGTGAGGGTGAGGGTGAGGGTTAGGGTTAGGGTTAGTGTTTGGGTGAGGGTTAGGATAAGGGTTAGGGTTAGGATTAGGGTTAGGGTGAGGGCTAGGGTGAGGATGAGGTTTAGGGTTAGGGTTAGGGTATGGTTTAGAGTTAGGTTTTGGGTTAGGGTAAGGTTTAGGGTGAGGGTTAGATTGATGATTAGGTTTAGGGTTAGGGTTTGTGTGAGGTATAGGGTGAGGATGAGGGTTAGGGTTAGGGTGAGACTGAGGGTTAGAATTAGGTTTAGGGTGAAGGCTAGGGTCAGGGTGAGGGTTAGAGTTAGGTTTATCATTAGGGTGAGGTTTAGGATTAGGGTGAGGGTTAGGGTTAGTGGGAGATTTAGTGTTAGGGTTAGGGTTAGTGTTAGGTTGAGGGTAAGTGTTAGGGTGAGGGTTAATGTTAGGGTGAGGGCTATGGTTAGGGTGAGGGTTAGTATTAGGTTAGGGTTACTGTCATGGTTAGGGTTAGGGTTACCGTTACTGTGAGGGTGAGGGTTAGGGTTAGGGTTAGGGTGAGGTTTAGTGTTAGGGTTAGGGTTAGAGTTAGGGTTAGGGTGAGGGTGAGGTTTAGGGTTAGAGTTAGGCTAAGGGTGAGGCTGAGGTTGAGGGTTAAGTTTAGGGTTAGTGTTAGATTTAGGGTTTGGGTGAGGGTTGGAGTGAGGGTGAGAGTAAGGGTGAGGGTTAGGCTTAGGGTTAGGATTAGGATTAGTGTAATGGTTCGGGTGAGTGTGAGGGTTAGGGTTAGGGTTACCCTTAGGCTTAGGGTTAGTCTGAGAGTGAGGGTGAGTGTGAGGGTTAGGGTTAAGGTGAGGGTTAGGTTTAGGGTTAGGTTGAGATTTAGGGTTCGGCTAGGTTTATGGTTAGGGTGAGGTTTAGGGTTAGGATTAGGGTTAGGGTGAGGGCTAGGGTGATGGTGAGGATTAGAGTTAGTGTTAGGGTAAGGTTTAGGTTTAGGGTTAGGGTTTCGGTTAGGGTTAGTTTGCCGGTTAGTGTAAGAGTGAGGCTGAGGGTTAGGGTTAGGTTTAGGATTTGGGTTAGGGTGAGGGTGAGTTTAGGGTTTAGGTTTAGGGTTAGGTCGAGGGTTAGTGTTAGGTTCAGTGTTAGGTTTAAGGTTAGGGTGAGGGTTAGGTTGAGGTTTAGAGTTAGGCTTAGGCTTAGGGTTAGGCTGAGGGTGAGGTTGGGGGTGAGGATTAGGGTTAGGGTGATGGTTAGGGTTAGGGTTAGGGTAAGGGTTAGGATGAGGAAAAGGTTTAGGATTAGGTTTACTGTGAGGGCTATGGTGAGGGTGAGGGTTAGAGTAAGGGTTAGGCTTAGGCTTAGGTTTAGGTTGAGCCTGAGTTTGAGGGTTCGGTTTAGGATTAGGGTGAGGTTTAGTGTTAGGGACACGGTTAGAGTTAGGGATAGGGTGAAAGTGAGGTTTAGGGTTAGAGTTAGGGTAAGGTTGAGGCTGAGGTTGAGGGTTAGGTTTATGGTTAGTCTTAGAGTTAGGGTTAGGGTGAGTGTTAGAGTGAGGGTGAGGGTGTGGGTGAGGTTTAGGCTTAGGTTTGGGATTAGGATTAGTGTAAGGGTTTGGGTGAGTGTGAGGGTTGCGTTAGGGTTAGGCATAGGCTTAGGGTTAGGCTGAGAGTGAGGGTGAGGGTGAGGGTTAGGGTTAGGGTGAGGGTTAGGGTTAGGGTTAGGGTGAGAGTTAGGGTTCGGGTTAAGTTTAGGGTTACTGTGAGGGTTAGGGTAACGGTTACAGTGAGGGTGAGGGTTAGGGTTAGGTGGAGTGTTAGGGTTAGGTTTAGGGTTAGGTTGAAGGTGAGGATGAGTGCTATGGTTAGTGTTAGGGTGAGGGTTAGGATGAGGGTTAGGTTTAGCATTAGGTTTAGGGTGAGGGCTAGGGTGAGGGTGAGGTTTAGGGTTTGGGTTAGGCTGAGGTTTAGGGTTAGGTTTAGGGTTGGGGTTAGGATGAGGGTGAGGTTTAGGGTTAGAGTTAGGGTTAGGTTGAGGCTGAGGTTGAGGGTTAGGGTTAGGGTTAGTGTTAGAGTTAGGGTTACGGTGAGGGTTAGTGTGAGGGTGAGGGTTACGCTTAGTGTTAGGATTAGGATTCGAGTAAGGGTTAGGGTGAGTGTGAGGGTTAGGGTTAGGGCCAGGCTTAGGCTTAGGTTTAGGCTGAGCAAGAGTTGAGGGTGAGTTTTAGGGTTAGGGTGATGGTTAGGATTACGTGTAGGGTGAGGGTTTGGATGAGGTTTAGGGTTAGGGTGACGGTTAGGGGGAGGATGTTGGTAAGGGTAAAGTTGAGGTTTAGGCTGAGGGTGAGGGTTAAGATAAGGGTGAGTGTGAGGGTTAGGTTTAGGGTTAGGTTTAGGGTTAGGCTGAGGGTTAGATTGAGGATTAGGGTTAGGGTTAGGGTTAGTGTGAGGTTTAGGGTGAGGATGAGGGTTAGGGTTAGGGTGAGGGTGAGAGTTAGTGTTAGGTCAGTGTTACCGTAAGGTTTAAGGTGTGGGTAAGGGTTAGCCTTAGTGTTAGGATTAGGTTTAGGGTAAGGGTTAGGGTGAGTGTGAGGTTAGGTTTAGGTTTAGGCTTAGGATTAAGGATAGGCTGAGGCTGAGGGTGAGTGTGAGTGTTAGTGTTAGGGTAAGAGTTTGGGGTAGGGTTAGGGTGAGAGTTAGGGTTCAGGTTATGTTTAAGGTTATGATGAGGGTTAGGGTTAGGGTTACGGTGAGCGTGAGGTTAGGGTTAGGTTGAGGGTTAGGGTTAGGCTTAAGATTAGGGTGAAGGTTAGGGTTAGGGTTAGGGTGAGGTTTAGGATGAGGATTAGGGTCAGAATTAGGGTTAGGGTGAGGGCTAGGGTGAGGGTGAGGGTTAGGGTTAGTGTTTGGGTGAGATTTAGGTTTAGGGTTAGGGTTACGGTGAGGGTTAGGATAAGGGTTAGGTTTAGAGTGAGGGTGAGGTTTAGGGTGAGCGTTAGGGTTAGGATTAGTGTTAAGGTGATGGTGAGTTTAGGATTAGATTTAGGGTTGGAGGAGGGTTAGGTCGAGGGTTAGGGTTAGGATTAGTGTTAGTGTTAAGGTTAGGGTGAGGGTTAGGTTGATGTTTAGCGTTAGGGTTTAGGTTAGGATTAGGATTAGGGTTATGGTGATGGTATGTGAGAATTAGGGTTTCGGGTTAGGCTTAGGGTTAGGGTTATGCTGAGGGTGAGGTTGGGGGTGAGGATTAGGGTTAGGTGATTGTTAGGGTTAGGGTTAGGGGAGGGTCAGTATGAGGGATCGGGTTAGGATTAGGGTTAGGGTGAGGGCTAGGGTGAGGATGAGGGTTAGAATGAGCGTTAGGCTTAGGCTTAGGGTTAGGCTGAGCATGAGGTTGACGGTGAGGGTTAGGGTTAGGGTGATGGTTAGGTTTAAGTTTAAGTTGAGGTTTAGGATGAGGTTTAGGGTTAGGGTGACGGTTAGGGTGAGGATGATGGTACGGGTAAAGGTGAGTTTTAGGCTGAGGTTGAGGGTTAAGATAAGGGTGAGAGTGAGGGTTAGAATTAGGGTTAGGGTGAGGGCTAGGGTGAGGGTGAGGGTTAGAGTTAAGGTTAGGGTTATTGTTAGGGTTAGGTTATGGTTACTGTGATGGTGAGGGATAGGGTTAGGGTTAGGGTGAGTTTTAGTGTTAGGGTTAGTGTTAGAGTTAGGGTAAGGTTGAGGGTTACATTTAGGGTTAGTGCTAGAGTTAGGGTTACGGTGAGGGTTAGGGTGAGGGTGAGGTTTAGAATAAGGGTTAGGATTAGGATTAGTGTAAGGGTTCGGATGAGTGTGAAGGTTAGGGTTAGGGTTAGGCTTAGGCTTAGGGTTAGGCTGAGGGTGAGGATGAGGGTGAGGGTTAGGGTTAGGGTAACGGTTAGGGTTAGGGTTAGGGTGAGATTTGAGGTTCGGTTAAGTATGGTGTTAGGGTGAGGGTGAGGGTTAGGATTAGGGTGAGGGTGAGGGCTAGGGTGAGTGTGAGGTTTAGTGTTAGGGTGAGGGTGAGGTTTAGGGTTAGGGATAGGGTTAGGTTTAGGATGAGGCTGAGGTTTAGTGTTAGAGTTAGGGTTAGGGTGAGGCTGAGGATGAGGGTTAGGGTTAGGGATAATCTTAGAGTTAGGGTTATGGTGAGGGTTAGGGTGAGGGTGAGGGTAAGGCTTAGTGTTAGGATTAGATATAGGGAACGGGTTAAGGTGAGTGTGAGGGTTAGGTTTAGGGTTAGGCTTAGGTTTAGGCTTACTGTGAGGGTGAGGGTGATCGTTAGGGTTAGGGTGAGAGTTAGGGGTAGGGTTGGGGTGAGATTTAGGGTTTGGGTAAGTTTAGGGTTAGGATGAGGGTTAGGGTTAGGGTTACAGTGTGGGTTAGGGTTATGGTTAGGGTGAGGTTTAGGATGAGGATTAGGGTTAGTATTAGGGTTACGGTGAGAGCTAGGGTGAGGGTGAGAGTTAGGGTTAGGGTTAGGGTGAGGTTTAGGGTTAGGGTTAGGGTGAGGTTTAGGATGAGGGTTAGGGTTACGGTGAGGGTGAGAATTAGGGTTAGGTTGAGGGTTAGGTTTAGGTTTAGGGTTAAAGTGAGGGTGAGGGTTATTGTTAGCGTTAGGGGTAGGGTTATGGTTATGGTGAGGGTGAGGTTTAGGGTTAGGTTTAGGGTGAGGTTTAGTGTTAGGGTTGGGGTTAGAATTAGGATTAGGGTGAGGGTGAGGTTTAGGTTTAGAGTTAGGGTAAGGGTGAGGCTGAGGTTGAGGGTTGGGTTTAGGTTTAGTGTTAGAATTAGGGTTAGGGTGAGGATTAGGGTGAGGGTGAGGGTGAGGGTGAGGTTTAGGCTTAGGGTTAGGATTAGGATTAGGGTAAGGGTTAGGGTGAGTCTTAGGGTTAGGGTTAGGCTTAGGCTTAGGGTTAGGCTGAGAATGAGGGTGAGTTTGAGGTTAAGGGTTAAGTTGAGGGTTAGGGTGAGAATTAGGGTTCCGTTAAGTTTTGGGTTACGGTGAAGGTTTGTGTTAGAATTAGAGTTAGGGTGAGGGCTATGGTGAGGGTGAGGGTTAGGGTTAGTTTTACGTAAGGTTTAGGGTTAGGGTTAGGGTTAGGGTTAGGGTTAGGGTTAGGGCTTGGGTTATGGTTAGGATGAGGGTTATGTTTAAGATTATGGTTAGGGTGAGTGTGAGTTTAGAATTAGGGTTAGGGTTAGGGTTGCGTTTAGGGTTAGGATTAGTGTTATTAGGGTTAGGGTTAGAGGTATCGTGAGGGTGAGGGTGAGTGTGAGGGTGTGGGTTAAGGTTAGGGTTAGGATTAGGTTTAGGGTTAGGATTAGAGTTAGGGTGAGCATGAGGTTTAGGGTTAGATTTAGGGTTAGTTGGAGGGTTAGGTCGAGCGTTAATGTTAGGTTTAGTGTTAGGTTTAAGTTTAAGGTGAGGTTTAGGTTGATGTTCAGGATTAGGGTTAGGATTAGGGTTAGGATTAGGGTGAGGGTGAGGGTGAGTGTGAGGGTTAGGTTTAGGGTTAGGCTTAGGCTTAGGGTTAGGCTGAGGGTGAGGGTGGAGGTGAGGATTAGGGTTAGGTTGATGGTTAGGGTTAGGGTTAAGGTGAGGTTTAGGATGGGGGTTAGGGTTAGGATTAGGGTTAGGGTGAGGGCTAGGGTGAGTGTGAGGGTTAGAGTAAGGGTTAGGCTAGGCTTAGGGTTAGGCTGAGCATGAGGTTGAGGGTGAGGCTTAGGGTTAGGGATAGGGTGAGTTTTAGTGTTAGGGTTATGGTTAGGGTTAGGATTAGGGTGAGTGTGAGGTTTAGGAGTAGGTTTAGGGTCAGGGTGAGGGGTAGGGTTAGGGTGAGTGTTAGGGTAGTGTTGAGTGTAAGGGTAAAGGTGAGGGTTAGGCTGAGGATGAGGGTTATGGTAAGGGTGAGAGTTAGGTTTAGGGTGAGGG